>NW_027100760.1:0-300000 GCF_029633855.1 Hoplias malabaricus
CTAACCCTAACCCTAACCCTAACCCTAACCCTAACCCTAACCCTAACCCTAACCCTAACCCTAACCCTAACCCTAACCCTAACCCTAACCCTAACCCTAACCCTAACCCTAACCCTAACCCTAACCCTAACCTAACCCTAACCCTAACCCTAACCCTAACCCTAACCCTAACCCTAACCCTAACCCTAACCCTAACCCTAACCCTAACCCTAACCCTAACCCTAACCCTAACCCTAACCCTAACCCTAACCCTAACCCTAACCCTAACCCTAACCCTAACCCTAACCCTAACCCTAACCCTAACCCTAACCCTAACCCTAACCCTAACCCTAACCCTAACCCTAACCCTAACCCTAACCCTAACCCTAACCCTAACCCTAACCCTAACCCTAACCCTAACCCTAACCCTAACCCTAACCCTAACCCTAACCCTAACCCTAACCCTAACCCTAACCCTAACCCTAACCCTAACCCTAACCCTAACCCTAACCCTAACCCTAACCCTAACCCTAACCCTAACCCTAACCCTAACCCTAACCCTAACCCTAACCCTAACCCTAACCCTAACCCTAACCCTAACCCTAACCCTAACCCTAACCCTAACCCTAACCCTAACCCTAACCCTAACCCTAACCCTAACCCTAACCCTAACCCTAACCCTAACCCTAACCCTAACCCTAACCCTAACCCTAACCCTAACCCTAACCCTAACCCTAACCCTAACCCTAACCCTAACCCTAACCCTAACCCTAACCCTAACCCTAACCCTAACCCTAACCCTAACCCTAACCCTAACCCTAACCCTAACCCTAACCCTAACCCTAACCCTAACCCTAACCCTAACCCTAACCCTAACCCTAACCCTAACCCTAACCCTAACCCTAACCCTAACCCTAACCCTAACCCTAACCCTAACCCTAACCCTAACCCTAACCCTAACCCTAACCCTAACCCTAACCCTAACCCTAACCCTAACCCTAACCCTAACCCTAACCCTAACCCTAACCCTAACCCTAACCCTAACCCTAACCCTAACCCTAACCCTAACCCTAACCCTAACCCTAACCCTAACCCTAACCCTAACCCTAACCCTAACCCTAACCCTAACCCTAACCCTAACCCTAACCCTAACCCTAACCCTAACCCTAACCCTAACCCTAACCCTAACCCTAACCCTAACCCTAACCCTAACCCTAACCCTAACCCTAACCCTAACCCTAACCCTAACCCTAACCCTAACCCTAACCCTAACCCTAACCCTAACCCTAACCCTAACCCTAACCCTAACCCTAACCCTAACCCTAACCCTAACCCTAACCCTAACCCTAACCCTAACCCTAACCCTAACCCTAACCCTAACCCTAACCCTAACCCTAACCCTAACCCTAACCCTAACCCTAACCCTAACCCTAACCCTAACCCTAACCCTAACCCTAACCCTAACCCTAACCCTAACCCTAACCCTAACCCTAACCCTAACCCTAACCCTAACCCTAACCCTAACCCTAACCCTAACCCTAACCCTAACCCTAACCCTAACCCTAACCCTAACCCTAACCCTAACCCTAACCCTAACCCTAACCCTAACCCTAACCCTAACCCTAACCCTAACCCTAACCCTAACCCTAACCCTAACCCTAACCCTAACCCTAACCCTAACCCTAACCCTAACCCTAACCCTAACCCTAACCCTAACCCTAACCCTAACCCTAACCCTAACCCTAACCCTAACCCTAACCCTAACCCTAACCCTAACCCTAACCCTAACCCTAACCCTAACCCTAACCCTAACCCTAACCCTAACCCTAACCCTAACCCTAACCCTAACCCTAACCCTAACCCTAACCCTAACCCTAACCCTAACCCTAACCCTAACCCTAACCCTAACCCTAACCCTAACCCTAACCCTAACCCTAACCCTAACCCTAACCCTAACCCTAACCCTAACCCTAACCCTAACCCTAACCCTAACCCTAACCCTAACCCTAACCCTAACCCTAACCCTAACCCTAACCCTAACCCTAACCCTAACCCTAACCCTAACCCTAACCCTAACCTAACCCTAACCCTAACCCTAACCCTAACCCTAACCCTAACCCTAACCCTAACCCTAACCCTAACCCTAACCCTAACCCTAACCCTAACCCTAACCCTAACCCTAACCCTAACCCTAACCCTAACCCTAACCCTAACCCTAACCCTAACCCTAACCCTAACCCTAACCCTAACCCTAACCCTAACCCTAACCCTAACCCTAACCCTAACCCTAACCCTAACCCTAACCCTAACCCTAACCCTAACCCTAACCCTAACCCTAACCCTAACCCTAACCCTAACCCTAACCCTAACCCTAACCCTAACCCTAACCCTAACCCTAACCCTAACCCTAACCCTAACCCTAACCCTAACCCTAACCCTAACCCTAACCCTAACCCTAACCCTAACCCTAACCCTAACCCTAACCCTAACCCTAACCCTAACCCTAACCCTAACCCTAACCCTAACCCTAACCCTAACCCTAACCCTAACCCTAACCCTAACCCTAACCCTAACCCTAACCCTAACCCTAACCCTAACCCTAACCCTAACCCTAACCCTAACCCTAACCCTAACCCTAACCCTAACCCTAACCCTAACCCTAACCCTAACCCTAACCCTAACCCTAACCCTAACCCTAACCCTAACCCTAACCCTAACCCTAACCCTAACCCTAACCCTAACCCTAACCCTAACCCTAACCCTAACCCTAACCCTAACCCTAACCCTAACCCTCACACTAACCCTAACCCTAACCCTCACACTTAACCCTAACCCTAACCCTCACACTTAACCCTAACCCTCACACTTAACCCTAACCCTAACCCTAACACTAACCCTAACCCTCACACTAACCCTAACCCTAACCCTCACACTAACCCTAACCCTAACCCTAACCCTAACCCTAACCCTCACACTTAACCCTAACCCTAACCCTAACCCTAACCCTAACCCTCACACTTAACCCTAACCCTAACCCTCACACTTAACCCTAACCCTAACCCTCACACTTAACCCTAACCCTAACCCTCACACTTAACCCTAACCCTAACCCTCACACTTAACCCTAACCCTAACCCTCACACTTAACCCTAACCCTAACCCTCACACTTAACCCTAACCCTAACCCTAACCCTAAGCCCCTGGCTCACACTTAACCCTAACCCTAACCCTAACCCTAACCCTAACCCTAAGCCCCTGGCTCACACTTAACCCTAACCCTAACCCTAACCCTAACCCTAACCCTAAGCCCTGGGCTCACACTTAACCCTAACCCTAACCCTAACCCTAACCCTAACCCTAAGCCCCTGGGCTCACACTTAACCCTAACCCTAACCCTCACACTTAACCCTAACCCTAACCCTAGCCTCACACTTAACCCTAACCCTAAGCCCCTGGGCTCACACTTAACCCTAACCCTAAGCCCCTGGGCTCACACTTAACCCTAACCCTAAGCCCCTGGGCTCACACTTAACCCTAACCCTAAGCCCCTGGGCTCACACTTAACCCTAACCCTAAGCCCCTGGGCTCACACTTAACCCTAACCCTAAGCCCCTGGGCTCACACTTAACCCTAACCCTAAGCCCCTGGGCTCACACTTAACCCTAACCCTAAGCCCCTGGGCTCACACTTAACCCTAACCCTAAGCCCCTGGGCTCACACTTAACCCTAACCCTAAGCCCCTGGGCTCACACTTAACCCTAACCCTAAGCCCCTGGGCTCACACTTAACCCTAACCCTAAGCCCCTGGGCTCACACTTAACCCTAACCCTAAGCCCCTGGGCTCACACTTAACCCTAACCCTAAGCCCCTGGGCTCACACTTAACCCTAACCCTAAGCCCCTGGGCTCACACTTAACCCTAACCCTAAGCCCCTGGGCTCACACTTAACCCTAACCCTAAGCCCCTGGGCTCACACTTAACCCTAACCCTAAGCCCCTGGGCTCACACTTAACCCTAACCCTAAGCCCCTGGGCTCACACTTAACCCTAACCCTAAGCCCCTGGGCTCACACTTAACCCTAACCCTAAGCCCCTGGGCTCACACTTAACCCTAACCCTAAGCCCCTGGGCTCACACTTAACCCTAACCCTAAGCCCCTGGGCTCACACTTAACCCTAACCCTAAGCCCCTGGGCTCACACTTAACCCTAACCCTAAGCCCCTGGGCTCACACTTAACCCTAACCCTAAGCCCCTGGGCTCACACTTAACCCTAACCCTAAGCCCCTGGGCTCACACTTAACCCTAACCCTAAGCCCCTGGGCTCACACTTAACCCTAACCCTAAGCCCCTGGGCTCACACTTAACCCTAACCCTAAGCCCCTGGGCTCACACTTAACCCTAACCCTAAGCCCCTGGGCTCACACTTAACCCTAACCCTAAGCCCCTGGGCTCACACTTAACCCTAACCCTAAGCCCCTGGGCTCACACTTAACCCTAACCCTAAGCCCCTGGGCTCACACTTAACCCTAACCCTAAGCCCCTGGGCTCACACTTAACCCTAACCCTAAGCCCCTGGGCTCACACTTAACCCTAACCCTAAGCCCCTGGGCTCACACTTAACCCTAACCCTAAGCCCCTGGGCTCACACTTAACCCTAACCCTAAGCCCCTGGGCTCACACTTAACCCTAACCCTAAGCCCCTGGGCTCACACTTAACCCTAACCCTAAGCCCCTGGGCTCACACTTAACCCTAACCCTAAGCCCCTGGGCTCACACTTAACCCTAACCCTAAGCCCCTGGGCTCACACTTAACCCTAACCCTAAGCCCCTGGGCTCACACTTAACCCTAACCCTAAGCCCCTGGGCTCACACTTAACCCTAACCCTAAGCCCCTGGGCTCACACTTAACCCTAACCCTAAGCCCCTGGGCTCACACTTAACCCTAACCCTAAGCCCCTGGGCTCACACTTAACCCTAACCCTAAGCCCCTGGGCTCACACTTAACCCTAACCCTAAGCCCCTGGGCTCACACTTAACCCTAACCCTAAGCCCCTGGGCTCACACTTAACCCTAACCCTAAGCCCCTGGGCTCACACTTAACCCTAACCCTAAGCCCCTGGGCTCACACTTAACCCTAACCCTAAGCCCCTGGGCTCACACTTAACCCTAACCCTAAGCCCCTGGGCTCACACTTAACCCTAACCCTAAGCCCCTGGGCTCACACTTAACCCTAACCCTAAGCCCCTGGGCTCACACTTAACCCTAACCCTAAGCCCCTGGGCTCACACTTAACCCTAACCCTAAGCCCCTGGGCTCACACTTAACCCTAACCCTAAGCCCCTGGGCTCACACTTAACCCTAACCCTAAGCCCCTGGGCTCACACTTAACCCTAACCCTAAGCCCCTGGGCTCACACTTAACCCTAACCCTAAGCCCCTGGGCTCACACTTAACCCTAACCCTAAGCCCCTGGGCTCACACTTAACCCTAACCCTAAGCCCCTGGGCTCACACTTAACCCTAACCCTAAGCCCCTGGGCTCACACTTAACCCTAACCCTAAGCCCCTGGGCTCACACTTAACCCTAACCCTAAGCCCCTGGGCTCACACTTAACCCTAACCCTAAGCCCCTGGGCTCACACTTAACCCTAACCCTAAGCCCCTGGGCTCACACTTAACCCTAACCCTAAGCCCCTGGGCTCACACTTAACCCTAACCCTAAGCCCCTGGGCTCACACTTAACCCTAACCCTAAGCCCCTGGGCTCACACTTAACCCTAACCCTAAGCCCCTGGGCTCACACTTAACCCTAACCCTAAGCCCCTGGGCTCACACTTAACCCTAACCCTAAGCCCCTGGGCTCACACTTAACCCTAACCCTAAGCCCCTGGGCTCACACTTAACCCTAACCCTAAGCCCCTGGGCTCACACTTAACCCTAACCCTAAGCCCCTGGGCTCACACTTAACCCTAACCCTAAGCCCCTGGGCTCACACTTAACCCTAACCCTAAGCCCCTGGGCTCACACTTAACCCTAACCCTAAGCCCCTGGGCTCACACTTAACCCTAACCCTAAGCCCCTGGGCTCACACTTAACCCTAACCCTAAGCCCCTGGGCTCACACTTAACCCTAACCCTAAGCCCCTGGGCTCACACTTAACCCTAACCCTAAGCCCCTGGGCTCACACTTAACCCTAACCCTAAGCCCCTGGGCTCACACTTAACCCTAACCCTAAGCCCCTGGGCTCACACTTAACCCTAACCCTAAGCCCCTGGGCTCACACTTAACCCTAACCCTAAGCCCCTGGGCTCACACTTAACCCTAACCCTAAGCCCCTGGGCTCACACTTAACCCTAACCCTAAGCCCCTGGGCTCACACTTAACCCTAACCCTAAGCCCCTGGGCTCACACTTAACCCTAACCCTAAGCCCCTGGGCTCACACTTAACCCTAACCCTAAGCCCCTGGGCTCACACTTAACCCTAACCCTAAGCCCCTGGGCTCACACTTAACCCTAACCCTAAGCCCCTGGGCTCACACTTAACCCTAACCCTAAGCCCCTGGGCTCACACTTAACCCTAACCCTAAGCCCCTGGGCTCACACTTAACCCTAACCCTAAGCCCCTGGGCTCACACTTAACCCTAACCCTAAGCCCCTGGGCTCACACTTAACCCTAACCCTAAGCCCCTGGGCTCACACTTAACCCTAACCCTAAGCCCCTGGGCTCACACTTAACCCTAACCCTAAGCCCCTGGGCTCACACTTAACCCTAACCCTAAGCCCCTGGGCTCACACTTAACCCTAACCCTAAGCCCCTGGGCTCACACTTAACCCTAACCCTAAGCCCCTGGGCTCACACTTAACCCTAACCCTAAGCCCCTGGGCTCACACTTAACCCTAACCCTAAGCCCCTGGGCTCACACTTAACCCTAACCCTAAGCCCCTGGGCTCACACTTAACCCTAACCCTAAGCCCCTGGGCTCACACTTAACCCTAACCCTAAGCCCCTGGGCTCACACTTAACCCTAACCCTAAGCCCCTGGGCTCACACTTAACCCTAACCCTAAGCCCCTGGGCTCACACTTAACCCTAACCCTAAGCCCCTGGGCTCACACTTAACCCTAACCCTAAGCCCCTGGGCTCACACTTAACCCTAACCCTAAGCCCCTGGGCTCACACTTAACCCTAACCCTAAGCCCCTGGGCTCACACTTAACCCTAACCCTAAGCCCCTGGGCTCACACTTAACCCTAACCCTAAGCCCCTGGGCTCACACTTAACCCTAACCCTAAGCCCCTGGGCTCACACTTAACCCTAACCCTAAGCCCCTGGGCTCACACTTAACCCTAACCCTAAGCCCCTGGGCTCACACTTAACCCTAACCCTAAGCCCCTGGGCTCACACTTAACCCTAACCCTAAGCCCCTGGGCTCACACTTAACCCTAACCCTAAGCCCCTGGGCTCACACTTAACCCTAACCCTAAGCCCCTGGGCTCACACTTAACCCTAACCCTAAGCCCCTGGGCTCACACTTAACCCTAACCCTAAGCCCCTGGGCTCACACTTAACCCTAACCCTAAGCCCCTGGGCTCACACTTAACCCTAACCCTAAGCCCCTGGGCTCACACTTAACCCTAACCCTAAGCCCCTGGGCTCACACTTAACCCTAACCCTAAGCCCCTGGGCTCACACTTAACCCTAACCCTAAGCCCCTGGGCTCACACTTAACCCTAACCCTAAGCCCCTGGGCTCACACTTAACCCTAACCCTAAGCCCCTGGGCTCACACTTAACCCTAACCCTAAGCCCCTGGGCTCACACTTAACCCTAACCCTAAGCCCCTGGGCTCACACTTAACCCTAACCCTAAGCCCCTGGGCTCACACTTAACCCTAACCCTAAGCCCCTGGGCTCACACTTAACCCTAACCCTAAGCCCCTGGGCTCACACTTAACCCTAACCCTAAGCCCCTGGGCTCACACTTAACCCTAACCCTAAGCCCCTGGGCTCACACTTAACCCTAACCCTAAGCCCCTGGGCTCACACTTAACCCTAACCCTAAGCCCCTGGGCTCACACTTAACCCTAACCCTAAGCCCCTGGGCTCACACTTAACCCTAACCCTATTTTGAAGGAGGTAGAAGGCTAGTAAGCTGAAGGCCTGAGAGGAAGTGTTAATCTCAGTTGAGGGAAGGGTTAGCTGAAGGTAAGGTGTAGGCCTAAGTAGAAGGGTGAAGTGCTAGTGACCTGAATGCCTAAGGGGGAACAAAGAGCTACTAGGCTGAAGGTCTAAGGGAAAGTGGTTTAGCTGAGGGGCGGAGTGTGTAGGCCCAAGGGAAAGCGTTTAGCTGAGGGGGGGAAGGGTTTAGGCCCAAGGGAAAGCGTTTAGCTGAGGGGGAGGAGTGTGTAGGCCCAAGGGAAAGCGTTTAGCTGAGGGCGACGGGTGTAGGCTCAAGGGAAAGCGTTTAGCTGAGGGGGAGGAGTGTGTAGGCTCAAGGGAAAGCGTTTAGCTGAGGGGGGGAAGGGTTTAGGCCCAAGGGAAAGCGTTTAGCTGAGGGGGGGAAGGGTTTAGGCCCAAGGGAAAGCGTTTAGCTGAGGGGGAGGAGTGTGTAGGCCCAAGGGAAAGCGTTTAGCTGAGGGCGACGGGTGTAGGCTCAAGGGAAAGCGTTTAGCTGAGGGCGACGGGTGTAGGCTCAAGGGAAAGCGTTTAGCTGAGGGGGAGGAGTGTGTAGGCTCAAGGGAAAGCGTTTAGCTGAGGGGGGGAAGGGTTTAGGCCCAAGGGAAAGCGTTTAGCTGAGGGGGGGAAGGGTTTAGGCCCAAGGGAAAGCGTTTAGCTGAGGGGGAGGAGTGTGTAGGCTCAAGGGAAAGCGTTTAGCTGAGGGCGACGGGTGTAGGCTCAAGGGAAAGCGTTTAGCTGAGGGCGACGGGTGCAGGCTCAAGGGAAAGCGTTTAGCTGAGGGGAGGGCGTAGGCCCAAGGGAAAGCGTTTAGTTGAGGGTAAGGGCGTAGGCCCAAGGGAAAGCGTTTAGTTGAGGGTAAGGGCGTAGGCCCAAGGGAAAGTGGTTTAGCTGAGGGTAAGGGCGTAGGCCCAAGGGAAAGTGGTTTAGCTGAGGGTAAGGGCGTAGGCCCAAGGGAAAGTGGTTTAGCTGAGGGTAAGGGCATAGGCCCAAGGGAAAGTGGTTTAGCTGAGGGTAAGGGCATAGGCCCAAGGGAAAGTGGTTTAGCTGAGGGTAAGGGCATAGGCCCAAGGGAAAGTGGTTTAGCTGAGGGTAAGGGCATAGGCCCAAGGGAAAGTGGTTTAGCTGAGGGTAAGGGCATAGGCCCAAGGGAAAGTGGTTTAGCTGAGGGTAAGGGCATAGGCCCAAGGGAAAGTGGTTTAGCTGAGGGTAAGGGCATAGGCCCAAGAGAAAGTGGTTTAGCTGAGGCGAAGGGCGTAGGCCCAAGGGAAAGTGGTTTAGCTGAGGGGAAGGGCGTAGGCCCAAGGGAAAGTGGTTTAGCTGAGGGGAAGGGCGTAGGCCCATGGGTAAGTGGTTTAGCTGAGGGGAATGGCGTAGGCCCATGGGTAAGTGGTTTAGCTGAGGGGAAGGGCGTAGGCCCGAGGGAACGTGGTTTAGCTGAGGGGAAGGGCGTAGGCCCGAGGGAACGTGGTTTAGCTGAGGGGAAGGGCGTAGGCCCGAGAGAAAGCATTTAGCTGAGGGCAACGGGTGCAGGCTCAAGGGAAAGCATTTAGCTGAGGGGAGGGTGTAGGCCCAAGAGGACGGGCGAAGTGCTAGTGAGCTGACGACATGAGGGCGTAGGTCCAAGGGAAAGCGGTTTAGCTGAGGGTGACGGGTGCAGGCTCAAGGGAAAGCATTTAGCTGAGGGGAGGGTGTAGGCCCCAAGAGGAAGGGCGAAGTGCTAGTGAACTGACGACATGAGGTCGTAGGCCCAAGGGAAAGTGGTTTAGCTGAGGGGAAGGGCGTAGGCCCAAGGGAAAGTGGTTTAGCTGAGGCGAAGGGCGTAGGCCCAAGGGAAAGTGGTTTAGCTGAGGCGAAGGGCGTAGGCCCAAGGGAAAGTGGTTTAGCTGAGGCGAAGGGCGTAGGCCCAAGGGAAAGTGGTTTAGCTGAGGCGAAGGGCGTAGGCCCAAGGGAAAGTGGTTTAGCTGAGGGTAAGCGCATAGGCCCAAAGGGCTAGTGGTTTAGCTGAGGGGAAGGGCGTAGGCCCAATGGGAAAGTGGTTTAGCAGAGGGGAAAGGCGTAGGCCCAAGGGAAAGTGGTTTAGCTGAGGGTAAGCGCATAGGCCCAAAGGGCTAGTGGTTTAGCTGAGGGGAAGGGCGTAGGCCCAATGGGAAAGTGGTTTAGCAGAGGGGAAAGGCGTAGGCCCAATGGGAAAGTGGTTTAGCAGAGGGGAAGGGCGAGTGGTTTAGCTGAGGGGAAGTGCACAGGCCCGAATGAAAGTTGTTTAGCTGAGGGGAAGGGCGCAGGCCCGAGCGAAAGTGGTTTAGCTGAGGGGAAGCACATAGGCCCAAAGGGCTAGTGGTTTAACTGAGGGGGAGGGTGTAGGCCCAAGGGAAAGGGGTTTAGCTGAGGGGAAGCGCATAGGAATAAGGAAGGAATGACTTTTGTGCTGAATGCCTAAGGACGAAAGGCTAGTAAGGGGAAGGGCATATGCCCAAGGGAAAGTGGTTTAGCTGAGGGGAAGGGCTTAGGCCCAAGGAAGGCACGGCAATTGAGCTGAATGCCTAAGGGTGAAGGGAGAGTAATGGGAAGGGCGCAGGGCCGAGGGCAAGTGGTTTAGCTGAGGGGAAGGGCGCAGGCCCGAGGGCAAGTGGTTCAGCTGAGGGGAAGGGCGTAGGCCCGAGGGCAAGTGGTTCAGCTGAGGGGAAGGGCGTAGGCCGAAAGGGAAAGTGGTTTAGCAGAGAGGAAGTGCGCAGGCCCAAAGGGAAAGTGGTTCAGCACAGGGGAAGGGCTAGTGGTTTAGCAGAGAGGAAGTGCGCAGGCCCTAGTGAAAGTCGTTTAGCTGAGGGGAAGCGCATAGGCCCAAAGGGCTAGTGGTTTAACTGAGGGTAAGGGCGTAGGCCCAAGGGAAAGGGGTTTAGCTGAGGGGAAGCGCATAGGACTAAGGCATTCAGCTCAAAAGTCATTCCTTCCTAAGGACGAAAGGCTAGTAAGGGGAAGGGCGCAGGCCCGAGGGCAAGTGGTTTAGCTGAGGGGAAGGGCGCAGGCCCGAGGGCAAGTGGTTTAGCTGAGGGGATAGGGCGCAGGCCCGAGGGCTAGTGGTTTAGCTGAGGGGAAGGGCATAGGACTAAGGAAGGAGTGGCTATTGAGCTGAATGCCTAAGGACGAAAGGCTAGTAAGTGGAAGGGCGCAGGCCGAAGGGATAGTGGTTTAGCTGAGGGGATAGGGCGCAGGCCCGAGGGCTAGTGGTTTAGCTGAGGGGATAGGACGCAGGCCCGAGGGCTAGTGGTTTAGCTGAGGGGATAGGGCGCAGGCCCGAGGGCTAGTGGTTTAGCTGAGGAGAAAGGCGTAGGCCCAAGGAAGGAATGGCTATTGAGCTGAATGCCTAGTAAGGGGAAGGGCGCAGGCCCGAGGGCAAGCGGTTTAGCTGAGAGCAAGGGCGCAGGCCCAAGGGCAAGCGGTTTAGCTGAGGGCAAGGGCGCAGGCCCGAGGGCAAGCGGTTTAGCTGAGGGCAAGGGCGCAGGCCCGAGGGCAAGCGGTTTAGCTGAGGGCAAGGGCGCAGGCCCGAGGGCAAGCGGTTTAGCTGAGGGCAAGGGCGCAGGCCCGAGGGCAAGCGGTTTAGCTGAGGGCAAGGGCGCAGGCCCGAGGGCAAGCGGTTTAGCTGAGGGCAAGGGCGCAGGCCCGAGGGCAAGCGGTTTAGCTGAGGGCAAGGGCGCAGGCCCGAGGGCAAGCGGTTTAGCTGAGGGCAAGGGCGCAGGCCCGAGGGCAAGCGGTTTAGCTGAGGGCAAGGGCGCAGGCCCGAGGGCAAGCGGTTTAGCTGAGGGCAAGGGCGCAGGCCCGAGGGCAAGCGGTTTAGCTGAGGGCAAGGGCGCAGGCCCGAGGGCAAGCGGTTTAGCTGAGGGCAAGGGCGCAGGCCCGAGGGCAAGCGGTTTAGCTGAGGGCAAGGGCGCAGGCCCGAGGGCAAGCGGTTTAGCTGAGGGGAAGGGCATAGGACTAAGGAAGGAATGGCTATTGAGCTGAATGCCTAAGAGTGAAGGGCTAGTAAGGGGAAGGTCATAGGCCCAAGGGAAAGTGGTTTAGCTGAGGGGAAGGGCGTAGGCCCGAGGGTAAGTGGTTTAGCTGAGAAGAAAGGAGTAGGCCCAAGGAAGGCACGGCATTTGAGCTGAATGCCTAAGGGCAAAGGGCTAGTAATGGGAATGGCATAGGCCTGAGGGATAGTGGTTTAGCTAAGGGGAAGCACATAGGACTAAGGAAGGAATGGCTATTGAGCTGAATGCCTAAGGGTGAAGGGCTAGTAAGGGGAAGGGTGTAAGCCCAAGGGAAAGTGGTTTAGCTGAGGGGAAGGGCTTAGGCCCAAGGAAGGCACGGCAATTGAGCTGAATGCCTAAGGGTGAAGGGCTAGTAAGGGGAAGGGCATAGGCCCGAGGGAAAGTGGTTTAGCTGAGGAGAAAGGCGTAAGCCCAAGGAAGGAATGGCTATTGAGCTGAATGCCTAGTAAGGGGAAGGGCATAGGCCCGAGGGCTAGTGGTTTAGCTGAGGGGAAGGGCATAGGCCCAAGGAAGGAATGGCTATTGAGCTGAATGCCTAGTAAGGGGAAGGGCATAGGCCCGAGGGCAAGTGGTTTAGCTGAGGGGAAGGGCGCAGGCTCGAGGGCAAGCGGTTTAGCTGAGGGCAAGGGCGCAGGCCCGAGGGCAAGCGGTTTAGCTGAGGGCAAGGGCATAGGACTAATGAAGGAATGGCTATTGAGCTGAATGCCTAAGGATAAAGGTCTAGTAATGGGAATGGCATAGGCCCGAGGGATAGTGGTTTAGCTGAGGAGAAAGGCGTAAGCCCAAGGAAGGCACGGCAATTGAGCTGAATGCCTAAGGGCAAAGGGCTAGTAATGGGAAGGGCATAGGCCTGAGGGAAAGTGGTTTAGCTGAGGAGAAAGGCGTAAGCCCAAGGAAGGCACGGCAATTGAGCTGAATGCCTAAGGGCAAAGGGCTAGTAATGGGAATGGCATAGGCCCGAGGGCTAGTGGTTTAGCTGAGGGGAATGGCGCAGGCCAGAGGGCTAGTGGTTGAGCTGGGGGCAAGGGCGCAGGCCCGAGGGCTAGTGGTTTAGCTGGGGGCAAGGGCGCAGGCCCGAGGGCTAGTGGTTTAGCTGGGGGCAAGGGCGCAGGCCCGAGGGCAAGTGGTTTAGCTGAGGGCAAGGGCGCAGGCCCGAGGGCAAGTGGTTTAGCTGAGGGCAAGGGCGCAGGCCCGAGGGCTAGTGGTTTAGCTGAGGGCAAGGGCGCAGGCCCGAGGGCTAGTGGTTTAGCTGAGGGCAAGGGCGTAGGCCCGAGGGCAAGTGGTTTAGCTGAGGGCAAGGGCGTAGGCCCGAGGGCAAGTGGTTTAGCTGAGGGCAAGGGCGTAGGCCCAAGGAAGGCACGGCAATTGAAATGAATGCCTAAGGGTGAAGGGAGAATAATGGGAAAGGCATCGGCCAAAGGGCTAGTGGTTTAGCTGAGGGGAAGGGCATCGGCCAAAGGGCTAGTGGTTTAGCTGAGGGGAAGGGCATAGGCCCAAGGAAGGAATTGCTATTGAGCTGAATGCCTAGTAAGGGGAAGGGCATAGGCCAGAGGGCTAGTGGTTGAGCTGGGGGCAAGGGCGCAGGCCCGAGGCCTAGTGGTTTAGCTGGGGGCAAGGGCGCAGGCCCGAGGGCTAGTGGTTTAGCTGGGGGCAAGGGCGCAGGCCCGAGGGCAAGTGGTTTAGCTGTGGGCAAGGGCGCAGGCCCGAGGGCAAGTGGTTTAGCTGAGGGCAAGGGCGCAGGCCCGAGGGCAAGTGGTTTAGCTGAGGGCAAGGGCGCAGGCCCGAGGGCTAGTGGTTTAGCTGAGGGCAAGGGCGCAGGCCCGAGGGCTAGTGGTTTAGCTGAGGGCAAGGGCGCAGGCCCGAGGGCTAGTGGTTTAGCTGAGGGCAAGGGCGCAGGCCCGAGGGCAAGTGGTTTAGCTGAGGGCAAGGGCGTAGGCCCAAGGAAGGCACGGCAATTGAAATGAATGCCTAAGGGTGAAGGGAGAATAATGGGAAAGGCATCGGCCAAAGGGCTAGTGGTTTAGCTGAGGGGAAGGGCATAGGCCCAAGGAAGGAATTGCTATTGAGCTGAATGCCTAGTAAGGGGAAGGGCGCAGGCCCGAGGGCAAGCGGTTTAGCTGAGGGCAAGGGCGCAGGCCCGAGGGCTAGTGGTTTAGCTGAGGGGAAGGGCATAGGACTAAGGAAGGAATGGCTATTGAGCTGAATGCCTAAGGACAAAGGGCTAGTAAGGGGAAGGGCATAGGCCCAAGGGAAAGTGGTTTAGCTGAGGGGAAGGGCGTATGCCCAAGGAAGGCACGGCAATTGAGCTGAATGCCTAAGGGCTAGTAATGGGAATGGCATAGGCCTGAGGGATAGTGGTTTAGCTGAGGGGAAGCACATAGGACTAAGGAAGGAATGGCTATTGAGCTGAATGCCTAAGGGCAAAGGGATAGTAAGGGGAAGGGCGCAGGCCCGAGGGCTAGTGGTTTAGCTGAGGGCAAGGGCGCAGGCCCGAGGGCTAGTAGTTTAGCTGAGGGCAAGGGCGCAGGCCCGAGGGCTAGTGGTTTAGCTGAGGACAAGGGCGCAGGCCCGAGGGCTAGTGGTTTAGCTGAGGGCAAGGGCGCAGGCCCGAGGGCTAGAGATTTAGCTGAGAGCAAGGGCGCAGGCCCGAGGGCTAGAGGTTTAGCTGAGGGCAAGGGCGCAGGCCCGAGGGCTAGAGGTTTAGCTGAGGGCAAGGGCGCAGGCCCGAGGGCTAGTGGTTTAGCTGAGGACAAGGGCGCAGGCCCGAGGGCTAGTGGTTTAGCTGAGGACAAGGGCGCAGGCCCGAGGGCTAGAGGTTTAGCTGAGGGCAAGGGCGCAGGCCCGAGGGCTAGAGGTTTAGCTGAGGGCAAGGGCGCAGGCCCGAGGGCTAGAGGTTTAGCTGAGGGCAAGGGCGCAGGCCCGAGGGCTAGAGGTTTAGCTGAGGGCCAGGGCGCAGGCCCGAGGGCTAGTGGTTTAGCTGAGGGCAAGGGCGCAGGCCCGAGGGCTAGTGGTTTAGCTGAGGGCAAGGGCGCAGGCCCGAGGGCTAGTGGTTTAGCTGAGGGCAAGGACGCAGGCCTGAGGGCTAGTGGTTTAGCTGAGGGGAAGCGCGTAGGACTAAGGAAGGAATGGCTATTGAGCTGAATGCCTAAGGAAGGAATGGCTATTGAGCTGAATGCCTAAGGACGAAGGGCTAGTAAGGGGAAGGGCATAGGCCCGAGGGAAAGTGGTTTAGCTGAGGAGAAAGGCGTAAGCCCAAGGAAGGAATGGCTATTGAGCTGAATGCCTAGTAAGGGGAAGGGCATAGGCCCGAGGGCTAGTGGTTTAGCTGAGGGGAAGGGCATAGGCCCAAGGAAGGAATGGCTATTGAGCTGAATGCCTAGTAAGGGGAAGGGCATAGGCCCGAGGGCTAGTGGTTTAGCTGAGGGCAAGGGCGCAGGCCCGAGGGCTAGAGGTTTAGCTGAGGGCAAGGGCGCAGGCCCGAGGGCTAGAGGTTTAGCTGAGGGCAAGGGCGCAGGCCCGAGGGCTAGAGGTTTAGCTGAGGGCCAGGGCGCAGGCCCGAGGGCTAGTGGTTTAGCTGAGGGCAAGGGCGCAGGCCCGAGGGCTAGTGGTTTAGCTGAGGGCAAGGGCGCAGGCCCGAGGGCTAGTGGTTTAGCTGAGGGCAAGGGCGCAGGCCCGAGGGCTAGTGGTTTAGCTGAGGGCAAGGGCGCAGGCCTGAGGGCTAGTGGTTTAGCTGAGGGGAAGCGCATAGGACTAAGGAAGGAATGGCTATTGAGCTGAATGCCTAAGGACGAAAGGCTAGTAAGGGGAAGGGCGTATGCCCAAGGGAAAGAGGTTTAGCTGAGGGGGAGGGCTTAGGCCCATGGAAGGCACGGCAATTGAGCTGAATGTCTAAGGGCAAAGGGCTAGTAATGGGAAGGGCATAGGCCGAAAGGGATAGTGGTTTAGCTGAGGGCAAGGGCATAGGCCTGAGGGCAAGTGGTTTAGCTGAGGGCAAGGGCGTAGGCCCGAGGGCAAGTGGTTTAGCTGAGGGCAAGGGTGTAGGCCCAAGGGAAAGTGGTTTAGCTGAGGGGGAGGGCTTAGGCCCATGGAAGGCACCGCAATTGAGCTGAATGTCTAAGGGCAAAGGGCTAGTAATGGGAAGGGCATAGGCCCGAGGGATAGTGGTTTATCTAAGGGGAAGGGCATAGGCCCAAGGAAGGAATGGCTATTGAGCTGAATTCCTAAGGACGAAGGGCTAGTAAGGGGAAGGGCATAGGCCCGAGGGATAGTGTTTTAGCTGAGGTGAAGCACAGGACTAAGGAAGGAATGGCTATTGAGCTGAATGCCTAAGGGTGAAGGGCTAGTAAGGGCAAGGGCGTAGGCCCAAGGGAAAGTGGTTTAGCTGATGGGAAGGGCGTAGGCCCGAGAGAAAGTGGTTTAGCTGAGAAAAAAAGTCGTAGGTCCAAGGAAGGCACGGCAATTGAACTGAATGCCTAAGGGTGAAGGGAGAGTAATGGGAAGGGCGTAGGCCCAAGTTCTAGTGGTTTAGCTGAGGAGAAGCGCATATGACTAAGGAAGGAATGGCTATTGAGCTGAATGCCTAAGGGTGAAGGGCTAGTGAGGAGAAGCGCATATGACTAAGGAAGGAATGGCTATTGAGCTGAATGCCTAAGGGTGAAGGGCTTTAGCTGAGGGGAAGGGCGCAGGCCCGAGGGCAAGGGCTTTAGCTGAGGGGAAGGGCGCAGGCCCGAGGGCAAGGGCTTTAGCTGAGGGGAAGGGCGCAGGCCCGAGGGCAAGGGCTTTAGCTGAGGGCAAGGGCGCAGGCCCGAGGGCAAGGGCTTTAGCTGAGGGCAAGGGCGCAGGCCCGAGGGCAAGGGCTTTAGCTGAGGGCAAGGGCGCAGGCCCGAGGGCTAGTGGTTTAGCTGAGGACAAGGGCGCAGGCCCGAGGGCTAGTGGTTTAGCTGAGGGCAAGGGCGCAGGCCCGAGGGCTAGAGATTTAGCTGAGAGCAAGGGCGCAGGCCCGAGGGCTAGAGGTTTAGCTGAGGGCAAGGGCGCAGGCCCGAGGGCTAGAGGTTTAGCTGAGGGCAAGGGCGCAGGCCCGAGGGCTAGTGGTTTAGCTGAGGACAAGGGCGCAGGCCCGAGGGCTAGTGGTTTAGCTGAGGACAAGGGCGCAGGCCCGAGGGCTAGTGGTTTAGCTGAGGACAAGGGCGCAGGCCCGAGGGCTAGTGGTTTAGCTGAGGACAAGGGCGCAGGCCCGAGGGCTAGTGGTTTAGCTGAGGGCAAGGGCGCAGGCCCGAGGGCTAGTGGTTTAGCTGAGGGCAAGGACGCAGGCCTGAGGGCTAGTGGTTTAGCTGAGGGGAAGCGCGTAGGACTAAGGAAGGAATGGCTATTGAGCTGAATGCCTAAGGAAGGAATGGCTATTGAGCTGAATGCCTAAGGACGAAGGGCTAGTAAGGGGAAGGGCATAGGCCCGAGGGCTAGTGGTTTAGCTGAGGGGAAGCGCATAGGACTAAGGAAGGAATGGCTATTGAGCTGAATGCCTAAGGACGAAAGGCTAGTAAGGGGAAGGGCGTATGCCCAAGGGAAAGAGGTTTAGCTGAGGGGGAGGGCTTAGGCCCATGGAAGGCACGGCAATTGAGCTGAATGTCTAAGGGCAAAGGGCTAGTAATGGGAAGGGCATAGGCCGAAAGGGATAGTGGTTTAGCTGAGGGCAAGGGCATAGGCCTGAGGGCAAGTGGTTTAGCTGAGGGCAAGGGCGTAGGCCCGAGGGCAAGTGGTTTAGCTGAGGGCAAGGGTGTAGGCCCAAGGGAAAGTGGTTTAGCTGAGGGGGAGGGCTTAGGCCCATGGAAGGCACCGCAATTGAGCTGAATGTCTAAGGGCAAAGGGCTAGTAATGGGAAGGGCATAGGCCCGAGGGATAGTGGTTTATCTAAGGGGAAGGGCATAGGCCCAAGGAAGGAATGGCTATTGAGCTGAATTCCTAAGGACGAAGGGCTAGTAAGGGGAAGGGCATAGGCCCGAGGGATAGTGTTTTAGCTGAGGTGAAGCACAGGACTAAGGAAGGAATGGCTATTGAGCTGAATGCCTAAGGGTGAAGGGCTAGTAAGGGCAAGGGCGTAGGCCCAAGGGAAAGTGGTTTAGCTGATGGGAAGGGCGTAGGCCCGAGAGAAAGTGGTTTAGCTGAGAAAAAAAGTCGTAGGTCCAAGGAAGGCACGGCAATTGAACTGAATGCCTAAGGGTGAAGGGAGAGTAATGGGAAGGGCGTAGGCCCAAGTTCTAGTGGTTTAGCTGAGGAGAAGCGCATATGACTAAGGAAGGAATGGCTATTGAGCTGAATGCCTAAGGGTGAAGGGCTAGTGAGGAGAAGCGCATATGACTAAGGAAGGAATGGCTATTGAGCTGAATGCCTAAGGGTGAAGGGCTTTAGCTGAGGGGAAGGGCGCAGGCCCGAGGGCAAGGGCTTTAGCTGAGGGGAAGGGCGCAGGCCCGAGGGCAAGGGCTTTAGCTGAGGGGAAGGGCGCAGGCCCGAGGGCAAGGGCTTTAGCTGAGGGCAAGGGCGCAGGCCCGAGGGCAAGGGCTTTAGCTGAGGGCAAGGGCGCAGGCCCGAGGGCAAGGGCTTTAGCTGAGGGCAAGGGCGCAGGCCCGAGGGCAAGGGCTTTAGCTGAGGGCAAGGGCGCAGGCCCGAGGGCAAGGGCTTTAGCTGAGGGCAAGGGCGCAGGCCCGAGGGCAAGGGCTTTAGCTGAGACAAGGGCGCAGGCCCGAGGGCAAGGGCTTTAGCTGAGGGGAAGGGCGCAGGCCCGAGGGCAAGGGCTTTAGCTGAGGGGAAGGGCGCAGGCCCGAGGGCAAGGGCTTTAGCTGAGGGGAAGGGCGCAGGCCCGAGGGCAAGGGCTTTAGCTGAGCGGAAGGGCGCAGGCCCGAGGGCAAGGGCTTTAGCTGAGCGGAAGGGCGTAGGCCCAAGGAAGGAACAGCTATTGAGCTGAGTGCTAGAAGGGCTAGTAAGGGGAAGGGCATAGTCTCAAGGGAAAGTGCTTTATCTGAGGCGAAGGGCATTGTCCCGAGGGAAAGTGGTTTAGCTGAGGGGAAGCATGTAGGCCCAAGGATGGGACGGCTATTGAGCTGAATGCCTAAGTGCGAAGAGCTAGTAAGCTAGTAAGTGGAAGAGTATATGCCCAACGGAAAGTGTTTAGCTGAGGAGAGGTTTTAGACCTAGTGAGCTGAAGGCCTAAAGAGAAGTGTGTAGGGCTAGTGAACCAGTTTCTGGTTTTCTTTCTCCTGTCTCTCATGCTTTGTGATGTCCTGCTGCTCTCCAGGTGTTGTGCATCTTGGTGCTATTCACCGGTAGAAGACTGGGCACCCATTTAAGGTCTGTTTGCCCCAGACCACCGTCCCTGCGTGCTGTCCTAGTGGACCCAGGGGGGCTGGATACTTACCCCCTGACCAAATGACTCTTTGTTAACACCGCTAGGTTACCCAAGTCATTCAGACAAGGCCTGAGAAATGGTCTCATCTTGGGGCCTATCCGAGTTCTCTAAGATCTCAGGAGTAATTAAAGCATTACTTCCTAGAGCCCAGAGAGAACTGGAAACCCAGCCCCAGCCACCCGTTGCCAGGTGACTGAACCAAAACCCGGGAAGGTAGGTCCCGTACAATACGTCACCTCCCAAACAGTTTTGGCTGGAGCTCCAATGCAGCGGATAGCTTCCTTACAGATCCCAGGGCATGCACCTTGAAATACTTTCAGGAAGATACCAAGCTTCTACTACATTGGAACTCCAATGGGTTGTGAACTGATGGCGGACAAGAGTTAAACCTCTGAAACCAGAGCATTCAACAGCCTTGTCAAGCTTCTACCATCAGCCCGCCCCCTCCTGATCCTAGGCACATCTTGATAGACCTCATCTCTAACTCATAGTAATCACAATGAGGGTGAATAAAGATGAATATATTAACTTGTCGCCCAATCATATGTGGATATACAAATGACTTCCTAGCATTCCTGCATCTGGGAAATAATTTGCTTAGCCACATCTGGCCCCAAAGACAAAAAAACAACTTTGAGTAGCTGTAAAGTGTCTCTGGTAGTGCAGTGGTAAAGAACTACTCTCTCACACTAAAGGTTTCTGGTTCAAACCCAGCACAATACATCTTGAGCACACTGATATATAGATAGTAGTGAGGACTAAATTTAGATTTTTTTTTTGTTTATTAACCTTTTCTTCAAAGGAACATCAAAATACTTGTGTGCTAATTTGCAAGCTGTATTGAGGAGAGTTTGGACCAGCAACCTTTGACAGGCCTGATATTTCACTTCATAATAATTACCCTGATGGTGAATGCTTTGTTGTGTTGGAGGCCAGATGTGTTTTAATTAATACACGATCCACCAGGTTCCTTGTACTGGTCTGTGGCTTGGGTTGTGGACCCAAGTTGTGTTCAAAAGGAACATCAAAAACACAGTGCACTCATGAGCAAGTTGTACTGAGCTGGGTTTGAACCAGCAACCTTTAGTATGATAGAATAATAACTTACCACTGCACTAGCAGCCCCACTCTAAAATTGCCCAAAGTTGTTTTTGTATGTGTTGTATGTGTGCGTGTGTGTGTTTCAGATCAGCTGTGGATATGCAAATTATTTCCCATCATCCCTGTGTTTTTGGTAGTACACCATCCACCAGAATCCTTGCACTGGTCTGTGGATAGTCTGAATCTTGTTTTCTGTAGGGTTGTATGCTTTGTTCCAAAATGAGCATGTTATTATATGATGGTAAAGTGGTGTTGTGGCTCTGAGTGCAGAGCTCTTGTGGTTTTTTTTTTTTTTTTTTTTTTTTTTGTTCTTTTCCTCAAAGGACCATCAAAATACTAGTGTGCTAATGTGTAAGTTGTATTAAGCAGAGTTAGGACCCACAACCTTTGATAGGCCTGATATTTCACTACATAATAATTACCCTGATGGTGAATACTTTGTTGTGTTTGAGGCCAGATATGGATATGCTAATTATTTCCCAGCGTCCCTGTGTTTTAGTTAATACACCATCCACCAGATTACTTGTATTGATCTTTGGCTTGGGTTGTGGACCCAAGTTTAGAACTGTTGTTATGTTTATTATGTAATGTTTTAGTTCTTTTTGTTTAATTTGTTTGTTTTATTATTTTTTCAAAAGGGACATCAAAATACCAGTGTACTCATGAGCAAGTTGTACTGAGCTGGATTTGATCCAACAACTTTTAGTATCATGGAGTAGTTTCTTACCACTGCACTACCAGAACTGCTTTGAAACCCCTCAACGTTGTTGTTGTTGTTGTTTGTTTGTTTTGTGTGTGTCAGTGTTTGATGCCAGAAGTGGATATGAAAATTATTTCCCAGCATCCCTGTGTTTTAGTTCATCCACCATCCACCAGAATCCTTGTACTGGTCTGTGGATGATCTGAGGCTTGTTTTCTGTATGATTGTATGCTTTGTTTTAAATTGAGTAGAGGGGAGCAAACACAGATCCAATGAGTTAGGGACAAGTCAATTGATCAATCAATCATTGTCAGGTTTGAATATAAGAACATAAACTGCACTCATTAAAATGACCTTCATGTATTGTGCTTCTGATCAGACCTGCTAGATGTTTTGAGCTGGAGCTGTAGTGTAACTAGTGAGAGCAAATCAGACATGTTGTTACATGACAGGAAGGGGGTTGTGGACCTGAGTGCAGACATTTTGTTTTGTTTATTGTGTTGTATCTTTGGTGTTTTTTTATTTAATTAGTTTGTTTTATTATCCTCTTCTTCAAAGGAACATAATAATACTACTGTGCTTATGTGTAAATTGTATTGAGGAGAGTTTGGACCATATTTCACTTCATAATAATTGCACTAAATGTGAATACTTAGTTTTGTTTGAGTCTAGATATGGATATGCTAATTATTTCTCAGCATCCCTGTGTTGTAGTTAATACACCACAAACAAGATTCCTTGTACTGATCTGTGGTTGGGTTGTGGACCCAAGCTCAGAGCTGTTGTTATGTTTATTTTGTAATGTTTTAGTTTTTTTTAATTTTATTTCATTACTTTATTTTATTACCCTTTTTCCAAAGGAAAAACACCACTGTGCTCATGAGCAATTTGTATTGAGCTGGGTTTGAACCAGTAACCTTATATATGATTAAAGCAATTCCTTATAACTGCACTACCAAGATATTTTGTCCTTGTACTGATTTGTGCCAATTTACTTTGATTGTGTATGATTGTGGGCTCCATTCAAGAAAAGGAGGAGGTGGGAGCAAACCCCTATCAGTTTGGGGCAAGTGGCTAAATATCAGGTAAGTACATGAAAATATAAGTTGCACCCAATGAAATGACCCACAGAAATCACATTATTGATCAGCCCTGCCAGGTCATTTAGGCTGGAGCTCCAATCAAGCAGATAGCTTCCTTACCTTACCTATTCCACAGCATCACATTGAAACATTCAGGAATCAACCAGTGGGTTGCAAAATTGGAATCTCAAATGGTTGTAAACTGATAGCAGACAAGTGCCATATGTCTAGAATCAGAGAGATCCTGGCTGTTTTGTTTCTGACCTGAACAGAGGACATACAGGCCTGATATCTAACTTCATAATAATCATGTTAATGGTGAATATTCTGTTGTGTTTGAGGCCAGGTGGGGATATACAAACTATTTCCCAGCATCCCTGTGATTTAGTTCATTCTAGAGATTTATTGTACTGACCTGTGGCTTGTTTTCTGTATGATTGTGTGCTCTGTTCAAAACGGAGCAGGTGTGAGCAAAACCAGGCCCTATCAGTCAAGGGAAAGTGGTTCAATGTCAGGTTTTAACTTGAAAATACATTTTGCACTCATTCCAATGACGCTCACACTACATTGGAATCCCAAATGGTTGCAATCAGATAGCACGTTTCTAGAACCAGAGAGCTTAGCAAAGTTTATTAGATGTCTACCTCCAGTCCTCTATGTTCTGTTCTGAACAAGGGCCAAACAGGCCTGATATCTAACTTCATAATAATCACATTGATGGTAAATACGCAGTTGTGTTTGAGGCCAGACGTGAATATGCAAATTATTTCCCTGTACATGTTCTAACCATTTCTCACAGACCTAAGGAGTTTGGGACAAGTGGCTCAGTGTCAGGTTTGGATATAAAAACATGAACTACACTCATTAAAATTACCCTCAGGTTCCATACATTATGTCATCTCCCTGTCTTGAATGGAGCTTTGATGCTGTTGATTGCTCCTTAGTCTACTGTTTGTAGTTTTTGAGGTCTGGTGCACTGAGGGAGATTAGTATATTAATGTGAGCACTGTGGTCCAACTGGATGTGGATATGCAAATGACTTCCCAGCATCCATGTGTTTTAGTTCTTACACTGTCCTCTGGATTCCTTGTACTGTTAATCACCTATCTGCATTTGGGCTCTTTAAAGACAGCTTTGATTTGATCTGTCTGTTCTAAATCAAGGGAACAGTGACAGGGTTATGTGTAGTGTATTAGATATGAACATTCACATTGGTTAGTCTGTATTGAATGTATCTTCTGAGCTCAATTCTAGATACACCCCAAAATATTGTCATTTTCAGTTACACATGTGGGTTCAAATTAGAAAGTTTAGAACTTCTTGAGCAGTGGATATTTTTTTCACATAGTTGTCAAATTTACATTTAATTTGTTTAGTCATGTTTTATTTTGGCGGCATGGTGGTGCAGCAGGTAGAGTCACACAGCTCCAGGGACATGGAGGTTGTGGGTTCGATTCCCGCTCTGGGTGACTGTCTGTGAGGAGTTGGTGTGTTCTCCCTGTGTCCGTATGGGTTTCCTTTGGGTGCTCTGGTTTCCACCCACAGTCCAAAAACACACATTGGTAGGTGGATTGGTGACTCAAAAATATCCATAGGTGTGAATGTGTGTCTCTGTGTTGCCCTGTGAAGGACTGGTGCCCCCTCCAGGGTGTATTCATGCCTTGCGCCCAATGATTCCAGGAAGGCTCTGGACCCATCGTGACCCTCAACTGGATAAGCGGTTACAGATAATGAATGAATGTTTTATTTTTGAACAGTGCTCTATGTTCCAGACCTCCTAGGGTCCAGCTCCCTCCTCTCATAATGCCCCAAACAAAGTTCCAGAGCTCCCAGAACCAACTCTCTCTTCTCACTGCCCTATACACTCTGTTGCATTTTCATAAAATGCCCACCAGGTGGTGGCATAGTTACTGGACATCCATCCATCCATTATCTGTAACCGCTTATCCAATTTAGGGTCGCGGGGGGTCCAGAGCCTACCTGGAATCATCGGGCGCAAGGCGGGAATACACCCTGGAGGGGACGCCAGTCCTTCACAGGGCAACACAGACACGCACACATTCACGGACACTTTCGAGTCGCCAATCCACCTGCAACGTGTGTTTTTGGACCGTGGGAGGAAACCGGAGCACCCGGAGGAAACCCACGCGGACACGGGGAGAACACACCAACTCCTCACAGACAGTCACCCGGAGCTGGAATCGAACCCACAACCTCCAGGCCCCTGGAGCTGTGTGACTGCGACACTACCTGCTGCGCCACCGTGCCGCCCAGTTACTGGACATATGAACCTTTTTCCATGTTTAAGCTTCCGTTTCCCTTACCATTTTAAACACAAGGACGTTCAAGTTTTCAATTTAAGTCCCACTACAGCAAAAAAATTATATTCTTGAATTATTTAACTAATTTTCTGTTATTTATGTTTGTGTTTAAAAGTTGCCAATTCTACATTCATATTCAATGATGGCCTTTTTTAAAATCATTCTCAGATTAAATGCAAGCTCCAAAGTAAAAGAGACCACCTGGTGCTTTGGTGTCAGTTCAGAGAAGCTACAGTGAATCAGAAAACTGTAGTGCAGTATTTTTATTGGAAAAACAGGTGGCGTAGTAAAGGTGTGTTAAAGCATAAAACCGTTTTGGCTTCAAATGTGTTGCAGTTTGAAAAGTCTCATTCAGCCCATCGCTACTTATAATCATCACAATCCACACAAAGTGCACTATCCTGGGCCTAGAATTTAACTGAAAGTATTTTAAACATTCCGGAGGTATTACATAAAAATTAAACACTGGTGATTGGTTCTCTCTGTGCTGTTCACTGGGTTGTGCAGTGCTGTTGATGTTTTCTCTCTGTTATTACTCATACCAGTAATCACACCAATCAGATTATTAATAATAATAATACATTTTATTTGTAATGAACTTTATGTCAGGAATCACGGGGGCGGACTGACGGAGACGGATGAACACACTAAAACACAGGACTTTTATTTAAACAAAAGATATAACAAAGCAAAGACAGGCAACTATGGAAACAACAAGTTATAGGAAATGAAACGAGGAAACGACAGAGACAGACAGACTGGACTAAGCAACATGACAGCATGATAAAGGAAGCAAAACACTACAATACTAGATGGGGAGAAACAAACAAACCTAGACAGGGAAAGCTAAACAGACAAACCTAGACATGGAGAGCGTAACAATACTAGGACTTGGAACGAGGAGACGACAGAGACAGACATACCAGACTAAGGAACAAGACATGGAAACACTGGAAGAGAAACAACAAGACTTGGAGGAAAGAAACGAAATGACTTGAAATAGGAAACAAAACGAATGACCAAGGAAATGACACAAGGGAACTTAAATACATGATACAGATGAGACACACCTGAAACAGATAACGAGGAGTACGGACAAGGAGGCTGAACAAAGGCAGGACAAGTGTGGAGACATGGACAATAACAGACAGAGCCATGTGCTAGGGACTGGAACGGGCTGTTCCAGAAGATGGTATTATGAGCACTGTGGTCAAATTAGACACTGTTTAGCCAATTACTTCCCACTATCCCTGTGCTTTAGATCAACTGGCAGAGGTGTGAGCAAAACCAGAGCCTAGAAGTCAAGACCAAATTGCTAAGTGTCAGATTTGGACTTGAAAACACAAGTTGCACTCATTCAAATAACCCTCACATTTTACATCAGATATTTTGGGCTGGAGCTCCTATGAAGAGGACCGTTTTCATACCTATCCCGAAGCAGCATTATCATGTTGATGATGTGTACTCTGTTGTGTGAAGTCAGACATGGATATGTAAATTAATTCTCAGCCTCCCTGTGTTTTAGTTCAAACACCTTTCACCATATTCTTTGTACTGATCTGTGTTTGATTTTAAAATGCAGCTTGCACTCATTCAAATAATCCTCACATATTAAACCTTTAATCAGCACTTAAATGTAAGTCTTGTTGTAAATTTGTCTTCTGG
Organism: Hoplias malabaricus; assembly: GCF_029633855.1. Lineage (NCBI taxonomy): Eukaryota > Metazoa > Chordata > Actinopteri > Characiformes > Erythrinidae > Hoplias > Hoplias malabaricus. The sequence goes on from NW_027100760.1 coordinate 26,445, forward strand.
TGGTTTCAAAGTGAAGAGAGGAGACCAGTCTGGATTTAATGCTGTTTATTGAGCGCTCTGGTTGATCCTCAGACTGATCTCAGAATGATCTGGTCACAGGCTGAATCTCAGACTGATCTAATGGTTTGTAAGGGGCACACATCTTTATACCCATTTTACAACTTCACACATGGATTGATCTTTACCTAAAACAGGATCTGGAAGCACCAGGAACTGTCGTAACACATCACTGTCATGAACAAGCCATAAACAATCTAGGCCATAAACATCATCTGAGTTCCTGGTGCACTGTCGTAAAGTTAACAATCAGTTCTTATCAAAGGTGTTTAAAACAGGGAATGTGTGATCTCTAAAACAGTCCAAAATGTTATAGGAGAAATGGTACAATTCAGATCCAAAGGAAAAAAACAATACAACAGTCTCATGCAATATGTTACTTCTCAGATGGCTTGGGCTGAAGATCCAATGCAGTAGATAGATTCGCATGTTGCTTCAAATTGGAAATTGTAAACCACTTTGACTAGTGCATAATTTATTTAATACTGTTAGCATTGTAGAAACATCTTGCAGACATAGAGGGAAGATAAAAATGTAGGGGCCACAAAGGGGAAGAAATTATTACATATGAGGCATAGGGACTTTTTGAGACATGTAGAATTCTTTATGAAATGTAGAAAGACCTACCAGACATAGATCCTACAGAGTAGTGTGTACAAAAAGTAGTGAATACAATTCAAACATTTTATTATGGGATAAATTGGTGGGGTAGTGCAGATCCATTGTTTTGCTTATCATTTTTATTTTGCATTGTTATTTTTTTAAGTTATTTTAATAGTTAATTTTATTATCAATTTCCCACGACCCTAAATTGGATAAGCGGTTACAGATAATGGATGGATGGATGGATTATCAATTTCATTAAGGGAAAATCAAAATGTGCAAGTTAGATTGAGCTGGGTTTGATCCAACAGCCATTTGCTTACCACTGCACTAGTGGGGGCTGCTGAAAAAGGGTGGAATTAGAAACCACAAGAAGTGGTGGAAAAAAGGCGGGAAAACAAATCAAGGAGGCACTGAAAGCCAGTGTGCTCAAACAAAGGCCCGTGGATAAGAGAAAGAAAACACAAAACTGCCCTTGACATAGATATAGACATTGAGGAAGACCTAGCAGACATGGTGGAAATATTGGAGGTGTAGAGGGATAATAGAAGACACAGAGTCTTTAGTACAATTAGATAGACCTAGGAGACATAGTGGGACTGTAAAGTGTCTCTGATAGTGCAGTGGTAAAGAGCTACTCCATCATACTAAAGGTCACTGGTTCAAACCTAGCACAATACAACTGGCACACTGTTATATATATATTTTTAGATAGTAGTGAGGAAAAAGCTCAGAGCTGTTGTTATGTTTATTTTGTAATATTTTAGTTAATTTTATTTAATTAGTTTGTTTTATTATTATTTTTCCAAAGGAAAAAGGATTAATAACAGTGTGCTCATGAGCAAGTTGCATTGAGCTGGGTTTGAACCAGCAACCTTTAATACAATGGCATAGTACTTTACCACTGCACTACCAGAAACACTTTAAAACATCTTAAAGGAAAATTATTTCCCAGCATCCCTGTGTTTTAGTTCATACACCATGCTCTAAACTCTTTGTACTGATGAACACCTTCCTGCATTTGGTCAGTTCTAAGCTGGTTTTGAGTCAGGTCATCTGTTCCAAACCAAAGGTACAGAAGAATGCCAGACAAATCTGAGATACACCACAAAGTACATTTTTTCATTATTATTTTATTGGTCTGTGGATTATCTGAGGCATTTTTTTCTGTATGATTGTGTGCTCTGTTCCAATTTAAGCAGCTGGGAGCAAACCCAGACCCAAGGAGTTTGGGACAAGTGGCTCAGTGTCAGGTTTGGATAAATTACATAAATTACACTCATTAAAATTACCCTCAGGTTCCATACATTATGTCATCTCCCTGTCTTGAATGGAGCTTTGATGCTGTTGATTGCTCCTTAGTCTACTGTTTGTAGTGCTTGAGGTCTGGTGCACTGAGGGAGATTAATATATTAATGTGAGCACTGTGGTCCAACTGGATGTGGATAGGCAAATTACTTCTCAGCATCCATGTGTTTTAGTTCTTACACTGTCCTCCGGATTCCTTGTACCATTAATCACCTATCTGTAATTGGGCTCTTTAAAGACAGCTTTGATTTGATCTGTCTGTTCTAAATCAAGGGAACAGTGACAGGGTTATGCGTAGTGTATTAGATTTGAACATTCACATTGGTTAAACTGTATTGAATGTATCTTCTGAGCTCAATTTAAGATACACCCCAAAATATTGTCATTTTCAGTTATACATGTAACATATATGGTTACTTTAACTACCATAATCACAATGTCATATCACAACTGCACTTTAATCACAATCCATAATCATAATGTCATTTCATAACTGCACTTTATGTAAATAGTGATCAAGATGGCGCCGGTGTGTGTGGCTGGCCGTCTGCTGCTCTCACTTTGCCTTGTGTTGTTGGTGTTGCTAAGCTTTGGCACTTCACATGTGAAGTCTCTACTGGTGTATGATCGCCAATTTCTCCTGGATCTTAGATATAATATCTGTGATCTAGGTGTTTTTAATCATAGTGGACAGAACCCTCTGCCCCTGCACCTATCGGGTATTCCGAATCACCTGCACCGTGCCTTGGCCCAAACAATTCGGCGAAAGCGTCGCCGCCGCCGCGGTAAACATGGCGGTCGGCTAGTGAAACTAAAGGTCTGCCTCTCACAATCATCATCCAGTTCCCGGCCACGACGTGGATTATCCCCCCAATTTGTTGTGTCCTGGCATTTCCTGGAGACCATCAGCATCTCCCTGGTACCTGTCATCGGCCTGGATGAGGGATCCTGTCCTCACCGCCCCTGCTTTTCCTGGCTCCGCGAGCGTGGGGTGAATCCCCGCAACTTGAGGACGTCGCTTTGTGCTCCTAATCTGTCTAAAGCACAGGCCTCAGCTCCTGCCAGGATCGGCCTTGTGAACGCCAGATCACTGGCAAAAAAAAACTTTTATCCTGAGGGACTTCTTCTCTTCCCAAAGCCTGGATTTTCTTTTTGTGACAGAGACTTGGATTGGTGCTGGTGAGTACAGTGCTCTCGTTGAACTTCTGCCGGCTGGCTGTGGTTATTTTAATACCCTGCGGATGTCAGGCCGGGGAGGAGGAAAGGCGACTGTTTTTAAAAATAATTTTAAATGTAAACAGCGCGCTGTATCACCTTCATTTTCCAATTTTGAGGTCACTTTATTTGAGGTGGGCCGCTCTGACCCGGTGCTGTGTGCTGTCATCTATCGACCCCCTAAATACAATAAGGATTTCATAAATGACTTTTCTGATTTTTTGGCGGGACATATGCCGAACTATGACCGCATCCTTATCGTCGGGGATTTTAACATTCACGTCTGCTGTCCAGATAAACCGCTGGTGAAGGACTTTGTAAACATCATTGACTCTTTTAATTTAGTGCAGTATGTGTCCGGGCCCACACATGAACATGGACATACCTTAGACCTTGTTCTGTCTTATGGGTTGTCTGTGTTAAATTTAGAGATCCATGAAAGTGGGTTTTCTGATCACATGCCTGTTTTATTTGATGTTGTTTTATCCTGTGCTGCTTTTAAACCTTAAGCTCCTGCTCAGCTTGGTCGGAGTTTTAACTCTTTCACTGCCAGTCAGTTCACCTGTGCTTTCGACCAGCTTTGTTCTCCTCCTGACTCAGCCTCTGTTAATACGGAGGAGCTCAGCTCCTGGTTTCACTCCTCCTGCCAAACTATACTGGACTCAGTGGCTCCATTAAGAACTAAACAGCCCAAAGTTAAACCTGAGCCCTGGTTCAATGACCGAGTGTGTGCAGCAAAGCAGAAGTGTCACAGAACTGAACGCCGATGGAAAAAGGTTAAGCTGCAGGTTTCATTTCAAATGTTAAAAGACTGCTGTCATTCTTACCAGAGCACTATCAAAGAGGTTAAGAGAGAACAATTGTCAAATATTATTATGGCAAATTGTCATAAGCCACGTGTGTTATTTAAAACCATTGACTCTGTTCTCAGCCTGTCTGTTTGGAAGCATTTTTATTGATAAGATTGTTACTGCAAGAGCTCTTTCACAGCTCCTGCTGTTGACCCCTCTGACTCTGCCCCTTGCTTGGCTGTGTTTGATAGGTTTGAGCCGGTGACTCTGTCACACTTGGAGGATGTGTTGGGCCATTTAAAGCCCTCAGGTTCTCCTTGTGATGTTTTGCCTCCTCACTTTCTAAAAGAGATTTTTCATACTATAGGGCAGCAGGTTCTGGCCATTATTAACAGCAGCCTGTCTTCTGGTGTTGTTCCTGTGAGTTTTAAACATGCTGTAGTTCAACCCTTGCTCAAGAAACCTGGCCTCGACCAATACTGTATTGGCTAATTATAGGCCTATTTCCGAGCTGCCTTTTATTTCAAAGATCTTGGAGAAAGTTGTTTATGCTCAACTGAAATTATTTTTGGATGAGCATAATATTCTGGAGGTTTTTCAGTCTGGAGTCAGCCTTGCTCAGGGTTTTCAATGATATTCTCCTGGCCAATGATTCTGGGGACCATGCAATTCTTGTTCTGCCGGATCTAACTGCTGCTTTTGACACAGTGGATCACAACATTTTAGTTTCCCGCTTGCAGCATCTAGTCGGCATTTGTGGTAGTGCTTTGGACTGGTTTAGGTCCTATCTGATGGACAGAACTTTGTGTGTGAGTTTTGCTGGCTCAGAATCCTCCTCAGCTCCCCTATCATATGGAGTTCCATAGGGCTCAATCTTAGGACCCCTCCTTTTCTCACTTTATCTGCTCCCATTGGGCTCTATCTTGAGAAAACATGGCATTACATTCCACTGTTATGCTGATGACAGCCAGATATATGTCCCTTTATAGAAGAAAGATGCTTTCTCGATTAAACCACTGTTGTTATGTCTCAATGACATTAAAGACTGGATGGCTTTACATTTTTTACATTTTAATGAAAACAAAACAGAAGTGATGGTGTTTGGTCCCAGTGGGCCCTGTGAAGCCCCTCCAGTTGATTTGAGCCCCTTGACTTTGTATGTGAAGCCAACAATCTTAAATTTGTGTTTTAAGATGGACAGTGATTTTAAATTGGACCGCCAAAAAGGCACAGTAGTTAGGTCCAGCTTATTCCACCTGAGACAGCTGGCAAAGGTGAAGCCATTTCTCTCACACGAGCACTTTCAAACAGTAATCCATGCCTTCATCACATCCCGGCTGGATCACTGCAATGCACTGTATTTTGGAGTCAGCCAGTCCTCCCTCAGATGCCTTCAATTAGTTCAAAATGCTGCTGCCCGACTCTTAACGGGATCACGTAAGAGGGAGCATATAACTCCCATTCTGGCCTCTCTCCACTGGTTGCCTGTGCATTTTAGAGTACATTTTAGGATTCTCTTATTTGTTTTTAAATCTTTAAATGGACTAGCCCCACCTTACCTCACTGAGCTACTACATCCCCATGTCTCTGCTCGGTGCCTCAGGTCAGCTGATAAGCTGCTCCTGGAGGTGCCGAGGTCAAAACGTAAGCTCAGAGGAGATAAAGCCTTTTTAATTGTTGCGCCAAAACTGTGGAATAGCCTGCCATTACAGATTAGGCAGGCTTCTTCACTTTCGATTTTTAAAACCTATCTTAAAACCCACTTTTATTCCTTGGCTTTCAACCCAGCATGAGACGTTTGTTTTGTTTTGTTTTATTAGTTTTGTTTTTATTTAAGTTATTTATTTTTCCTTATTGGTTATTTTATTTTATTTTGTTTTATTTTGTTTTATAAATATCTTTTGTACAGCACTTTGTTTTAGCTGTTGGTGTTTTTTAAAGTGCTCTATAAATAAAGCTGAGTTGAGTTGAGTAAATAATCACAACTGCACTTTATGTAAATTATGTAAATAATGTTATATATTGCACTTCTGTTTAGATGCTAACTACATTTCATTGGCCCTGTACTTGTACTCTGCACAATGACAATAAAGTTGAATCTAATCTAATCTAATCTAATCTAATCTAACATGTGGCTTCAAATTAGAAAGTTTACACCTCCTTGAGCTGTGGATAATTTTTTCACATAGTTTATTTTTCAAATTTACATTTAATATGTTTGGTCATGTTTTATTTTGGTGGTGCAGCAGGTAGTGTCACAGTCACACAGCTCCAGGGACCTGGAGGTTGTGGGTTTGATTCCCGCTCCAGGTGACTGTCTGTAAGGAGTTGGTGTGTTCTCCCCGAGTCTGCGAGGGTTTCCTTTGGGTGCTCTGGTTTCCTCCCACAGTCCAAAAACACACGTTGGTAGGTGGATTGGCGACTCAAAAGTGTCCAAAAGTGTGAATGTGTCTGTGTTGCCCTGTGAAGGACTGGTGCCCCCTCCAGGGTGTATTCATGCCTTGCGCCCAATGATTCCAGGAAGGCTCTGGACCCATCGTGACCCTCAACTGGATAAGCGGTTACAGATAATGAATGAATGTTTTATTTTTGAACAGTGCTCTATGTTCCAGACCTCCTAGGGACCAGCTCCCTCCTCTCATAATGCCCCAAACAAAGTTCCAGAGCTCCCAGAACCAACTCTCTCCTCTCACTGCCCTATGCATTCTGTTGCATTGTCATAAAATGCCCACCAGGTTTCGGCATAGTTACTGGACATATGAACATTTTCCATGTTTAAGCTTCCATTTGCTTTACCATTTTGAACACAAGGACGTTCAAGTTTTCAATTCAAGTCCCACTGCAGCAAAAAAAATTATATTCTTGAGATATTTAACTCATCTTCTGTTATTTATGTTTGTGTTTAAAAGTTGTAAATTCTACATTCATATTCAATGATGGCCTTTTTTAAAATTTAACATTCAATATTTTTGAACATTATTTTTATGCAAGTAAAAAGAAAATATTCTCAGATGAAATGCAAGCTTCCAAGTAAAAGAGACTACCTGGTGCTTTGGTGTCAGTTCAGACAATCTACAGTGAATCAGGAAACTGTAGTGCAGTATTTTTATTGGAACAACAGGTGGCGTAGTAAAGGTGTTAAAGCATAAAAATATTTTGTCAAATGTGTTGCAGTTTGAAAAGTCTCACTCAGCCCATCGCTACTTATAATCATCACAATCCACACAAAGTGCACTACACTGGGTCTAGAATTTAACTGAAAGTATTTTAAACATTTCGGAAGCATTACATAAAAATTAAACACTGCTGATTGGTCCTCTCTGTTCTGTTCACTGGGTTGTGCAGCGATGCTGATGTTTTCTCTCTGCCATTACTTATACCAGTAATCACACCAATCAGATTATTAATAATAATAATACATTTTATTTGTAATGCACTTTATGTCAGGAATCACATGGGGTGGACTGATGGTGACGGATGCACACACTAAAACACAGTTCCTTTATTTAAACAAAATATATAACAAACCAAAAACAAGCAACTATGGAAACAACAAGATATATGAAATGAAATGAGGAAACGACAGAGATAAACAGACTGGACTAAGCAACATGACAGCACGATAAGCTAAACAGACAAACATAGACATGGAGAGCGTAACAATACTAGGACTTAGAATGAGGAGACGACAGAGAAAGACATACCGGACTAAGGAACAAGACATGGAAACACTGGAAGAGAAACAACAAGACTTGGAGGAAAGAAATGACATGACTTGAAATAGGAAACAAAATGAATGACCAATACAAGGAAATGACACAAGGGAACTTAAATACGTCATACAGACAAGACACACCTGAAACAGATAATGAGGATTATGGACAAGGAGGGGGAACAAAGATGGAACAAGGGCGGAGACATGGAGAATAACAGACAGAGCCATGTGCTGAGAGAGCACATGGCGTGGAAAACAGACCTGACAGGATGAGGGTGTGATACTTTACATTTCAAGGAAATCTCAAAGTGCTAAAATTACAGCTTTCCATTCTTTAGGTGGAGAATGTGAGCAGTGTAGGGGAATGTAAACAACCTGTTAAAGCATTCTTAAAAAGCATTTCATCATTTTAATACAAGACTGATAAAAATCCCTGTGCTGAAAAACAGAGGCCCTCAAGGAAACAGAACAGACAAAACTGCTAGATAGTCCCTGAGGGATATTATAATTCAGATTATAAACAATACTTTGAAGCCAGTTCCCCCAGTATTCCATCAGCCTTTTGCTGATTTAGTGCAGTGTCCTGTATCCTCAAGAGATTGGGTTCAGCGATCTTGAACAGTCTCAAGCTGTTGTAAAGTTTTTGATGACTCACACCCAGAGTCCAGTGTGGTTCCATGTGGAAAGGTATAGCCACATTATCCCATACATAATAATAGTCAGACCTCTAACGTGCAGTGGATGCACCACCACGGAGTATGAGATTTCTTTTTTGTAGAGTCTGGTGTCCAGGACACGGAACACAGAAGCAAACTTCCTACAGAACTTCCTGGCATACCAAAACAGGAGCTCTCTCAGAAGAATGGTGAAGCAAATGTTGCTATAGCAAGACTTGTTTTGAAATGCCAGAGAAGTAGTGAATTTCTGCAAGAAATGCTGCTCCACATCAGCCAAATCATCTAAAGAACTGGCCAATAGAAAATTATTTTCAGCATCATCAATTTCAATACCTTTCACTGACAGACTCCACCACAGGTAGGTATCAAATCAAATCAAATTTATTTATATAGCGCTTTTCACAACTGATGCTTCACAGCATTCCAGTAAGACAAGATTTGACATGAAGTGTAAAAACAAATTGTAAAACCCTCAAATGAGCAAGCCAGGGGTGACAGTGGCAAGGAAAAACTCCCCCAGCTGAGGAAGAAACCTTGGGAGGAACCAACGCTCACAAGGGGTGACCCATCCTCCTCTGGTCAATCTACTGGTGTTGTTTAGTTGTTTAGTGTGGGGTCCTCTCTCATCTGATAAATTCACATGCTTCCCTTTACATTGTTTAAAGGGACGACCGCTGGAATTCACTTCCTCTGTCCACTCTCTGTAGATGAAGAAGACAGGGCTTTAACTTAATCATGCATTAATTACCTTTAATTAACTATTCATATGAATAATGTATGTGAACATTTTATCTTATAAAGGTTTGATAACAATAAGGGGATGATGTAATAAATCATACATTTAGATTTAATTGCTTTGCTAGAGCGGCACAGCAGCAGGTGAGAGGTGAGAGGTGGTGCAGCAGGAAGCGTCGCAGTCACACAGCTCCAGGGACCTGGAGGTTGTGGGTTCGATTCCCACTCTGGGTGACCCTCTGTGAGGAGTTGGTGTGTTCTCCCTGTTTCTGCATGGGTTTCCTCTCACAGTCTAAAAACACATTTTGATAGGTGGACTGGCGACTCAAAAGTGTCTGTAGGTGTGAGAGAATGTGTGTCTGTGTTGCCCTGTGAAGGACTGATGCCCCCTCCAGGGTGTATTAAGTTGTTCTTTGACAGTGAGGAGTTGGTGTGTTTTCATTGCCAGGGAGATCTGGCAACCCGTTTGGCTGTTTCTGTACCCGTTTGGAAGCTGTTTTGATCGCTCGGGTTTTCCTGTTTACTCGTTTCCATTGTTATTTCTATATTTATATCTGTTTTTATAACCTACTAACCATCCATAGATCTATCTTTTAGATTGTCTCCGCAGGAATATTCATTACAGAGGCACTAAAACTGCCACCGGACCCTGGAGTAACGTTCTTGGTGTAAGTTACTAAAATTCACTAAAAGCGGTAAGTACCTGCAATTCCATGGCTACTACTGGCTGTTTTGCCTGCTCAGAGTGTGGCATGTTTAGTTTAACGCCCTTTTCCACCTCTAGCGATAAATATAGTGGTTGTATTTGTAGTAAGTGTCAGCTAGTTAGCTCTCTGGTGGATAAAGTGGACCAGCTAGAAGTGCGCATCCGGAGCTTATTATTGTTGAGGGATAAACAGCGAGATTCAGTGTTAGCAACTCCGGGTGCCTTAGGGAGAGTTAGCACCCCCACGACTCCGGCGTTAGAGCCCTCACAGAGGGGTGAATGGGTGACGTCTCGGCGTCATAGCCGGAAAGCTAAGGCTGATGCTAACGCTGAGGCCAAAGCTAGCCCACCGGGACACCACGCTCCTCCGATTCGCGTGTCAAACAGGTTTGCCCTGCTCAGCGAAGCACCCGCTGAGGAGCCTGTTAAGAGTGCTCTGGTTATAGGAGACTCTATTGTTCGGCACGTGAAATTAGCTACTCCTTTAGGGGCGCCGGCAGTAACAGTTAGCTGTTTATCGGGAGCCAGAGCGCCGGATATTAGTGGCAACCTTAGACTGTTAGCTAATAGGAGATATTCGAGGGTAGTCATTCATGTAGGGGCCAATGATATTCGTCTGCGGCAGTCTGAGGTAACTAAGGTTAATATTAGAGAGGTGATTAAACTGGCCCAGACGATGTCCGATGCCGTAATCTGCTCTGGCCCCATACCAATGTGGCGTGGCGACGAAGCTTACAGCAGACTTTGGGCGTTAAACTGCTGGATGTCCAAGTGGTGTTCCGAAAATCAAGTGGGCTTTATAGACAATTGGTTACGTTTTGAGGGCAAGACTGGTCTTATAGGTAGGGATGGTATCCACCCCACGCGGGAGGGTGCTGCCTTACTTTCTTGCAGTATAGCACATAGTCTTTTAGTTAGTCAGCAGAGTAGTGTAGATAGCTGCTGACAATCCAGAGCCGGGACCAGGCCGCAGACAGACAGGCTAAACCGACCGTCTGCGAACTGTCTTGAGACGTCACCCAGGTTCAACTGTATTGAGACTGTGTCTTTCCCCCGAACTAAATGTAAAAGTAGAAAAACAAAATCAGCCTGTTTCAGCAACCTAATCAATATTAAATCATACAAAACACCTAGCAGCAACACCTCAGAACTAAAATTTGGGTTACTCAACATAAGATCACTAAACTCAAAAGCACTCATCTTAAATGATATTATAAGTGATCATAAATTCAATGTTTTCTGTCTCACGGAAACGTGGGTTAAACCAAATGAATATTTAGCACTAAATGAAGCCACCCCCCTAGGCTATAATTATGCACATAGCCCAAGAATATCAGGCAAAGGAGGTGGAGTATGTGTAATTTACCAAAATACCCTAGAAATTAGTCTTAAACAATGTGACACCTTCTCTTCTTTTGAGGTTCTCTCCACTATTATTACAAATCCGGTCACAAAAAAGGACGCATTTTTATTATGCAACATTTACAGACCACCAGGGCCTTACTTAGAATTTCTGAAAGAATTCAGCGATTTTGCTACAAACCTAGCGGTGTGCAATCATAAAGTTATAATTGTAGGAGACTTCAATATCCATTTTGAGAAGGAAAGTGACCCACTAAAAAAGGCATTTACCTCAATCTTAGACTCTATTGGTATTACTCAAAATGTAACAGGGCCTACACACTACTGCAGCCACACTTTAGACTTAGTTCTGACACTAGGTCTTAACATTGACAAAATTAATATCTTACCGCAATCCTCAGCAATCTCAGATCATTACTTAATTTCATATGAGCTACGTTTTATCCATAATATATGTAAGAACCCTCGCTATTCTACAAGGCATATAATAAAACCATCTACCGCCCTACAATTTATAGAAAACCTACCAGAACTATCGACCCCAGTTCCAACTCCATCAGACCAAATGGACCTAGATGTACTAACTGATTACCTAGAAAATACCTGTCAATCTACTTTAGAAAAGGTAGCACCACTTAAACATAAAAGTATAAGACAGAAAAAGCTCGCACCATGGTATAACGATAAGACCCGTACTTTAAAACAAACATTACGAAAACTAGAGCGGAAATGGCGATCAACCAAGCTTGAAGTGTTCCATTCTGCCTGGAAGGACAGCCTTATAGAGTATAGAAATGCCCTCACTAAAGCTCGCTCAGCATATCTGGCCTCGCTGATCTCCCATAATAAAAATAATCCGAGAGCACTGTTTAGTGTGTTTTCTAGAATTACAAAAAATCAAGCAGGTTCTGAACAACTAATTCCAGCAACTCTCACCAGTAAAGATTTTATGGACTTTTTTAATAATAAAATTGAGAATATTAGACAACAAACTCTAGCCACAGGATCAAATCCATCCTGGCTGCCACCTGATGTGAATGAAATAAAACATAATATAACTGTAAAAGAAAGACTTGAAACCTTTTGCCCACTCCCACAATTAGAACTAGAGAAGATTATCACCTCCGCAAACTGTACAACTTGCACACTTGATGCAATTCCCACAAAGTTGCTCAAAGAAGTACTACCAGCTATTATTGATCCTCTTTTAACTATAGTAAACTCATCGCTTAGTCTGGGCCATGTACCCAAAGCTTTTAAACTAGCAGTTATTAAACCTATGATCAAGAAACCAAATCTTGATGCTAGTACACGGTCTAATTACAGGCCTATTTCTAATTTGCCATTTCTGTCTAAGATCTTAGAAAAAGCTGTGGCCCAACAACTTAGTTCATATCTACATAAGAATCATATATATGAAAAATTCCAATCTGGATTCAGGCAACATTATAGTACAGAGACAGCTCTAGTCAAGATAACAAATGATCTTCTTCTTGCCTCTGATCAAGGCCACGTATCCCTGTTGGTGCTTCTTGACCTAAGCGCAGCCTTTGATACAATAGACCACAATATTCTCATAGAAAGGTTAGAAAACATGGTTGGAATCACAGGGACAGCCCTATTATGGTTTAAATCTTACTTAACGGAACGTTATCAATTCGTAAAAGTAAACAATCTAAATTCAAATTATTCTAAAGTAAGATTTGGAATTCCACAAGGCTCTATTTTAGGACCATTATTATTTACATTATACATGTTACCGCTAGGCACAGTTATAAGAAACCATGACATTAACTTTCACTGTTACGCAGACGACACACAATTGTATATTTCAGCCAAGCCCGATGACAAACACAGATTAAAGAAAATAGAGGACTGTGTAAAAGACGTGAAAGGCTGGATGTTGCGTAATTTCCTCCTCCTAAACAGCAACAAAACAGAGGTCCTGCTTTTGGGTCCAAAAGTGACAAGAAATAAATTATCAGACTTAATTTTAAATCTAGCTAACTTTCCAGTTAAACCTGGTTCAGCAGCAAAAAATCTTGGTGTCATAATTGACCCGGATTTATCATTTGATCAACACATAGGTAGTATCACTAGGACAGCTTTTTTACATCTTCGCAATATTGCTAAGATTAGAAATGCCTTATCCCTCCAGGACGCAGAAACATTAGTACATGCCTTTATTACTTCAAGGCTTGACTACTGTAACGCACTACTGTCAGGATGCACCAGCAGCAATTTAAGAAAACTTCAACTAGTTCAAAATGCTGCAGCTAGGGTCCTCACTAAAACTAGAAAATTTGAACATATCAGCCCAGTTTTATCATCACTTCATTGGCTGCCTGTTAAATTCCGCATTGACTACAAAATTTTGTTATTAACATATAAAGCTCTACATGGGCTTGCTCCTGAATATCTTCAAGATACAATTTCCTATTATGAGCCCCCACGTTCACTCAGATCACAGAATACTGGATTTTTAAATGTTCCCAGAATTCAGAAGGCCTCAGCTGGGGGAAGAGCCTTTTCTTATAAAGCCCCCCAACTCTGGAATGATCTTCCAGAAAATGTTCGGGACTCAGACACAGTCGCAATCTTCAAATGTAGGCTAAAAACTCATTTGTTTAGTTTATCATTTGGTAGCTAATGCTCCCCCATAGATAAAGGCGGCAGATCCGGGGTGTGCATGGACACAGGGAATTATAGTAAACTGAGATGCTGGTGCTGTCGTCCCGCCGTTTCTCGCGATCACTCAGGTTTGTTGATGGTGGAGCGGAGGGATGCCAGTGTTTCAGGATGCTCCCGTGTCTGTGTGTCCTCCTGGTTCTCTCCTTTTAGTTAATGCTGTCATAGTCAGATCTGCCGGAGTCCTTAGCCACACTCTGGAAATTTTCATATTTTCTACTTTACAAACACAAAACAGTTCAAAACTAATTCCATCCCTTTACATCTTTCCGAGTAAACGACTGCCCACCTGTCTGTCTGGACACTGATGGATGACTGTCGAGATCCTCCTCCACGCTTCAGACTAGCTGCCCACGCTCCAGCAACCACCAAGTGCCTTGAAGCTGTCCCTACACTGAAGTTCTCATGGACTACTAACTATCATCACCAGTAGATTGACCAGAGGAGGATGGGTCACCCCTTGTGAGCCTTGGTTCCTCCCAAGGTTTCTTCCTCAGCTGGGGGAGTTTTTCCTTGCCACTGTCGCCCCTGGCTTGCTCACTTGAGGGTTTTACATTTGTCTTTACATTTCATGTCAAATCTTGTCTTACTGGAATTCTGTGAAGCTGCTTTGTGACAACATCAGTTGTGAAAAGCGCTATATAAATAAATTTGATTTGATTTGATTTGATTTGATTTGATATTCCTGCCTTGTGCCCAATGATTCAAGGCAGGCTCTGGACCAACTGTGACCCTGAATTGGATAAGCAGTTACAGATAATGAATGAATGCTTTGCTAGAAATTCTGTATTATATTAAGATATGGGTTTTGTATTTTTTACATAAAAAAAATTATTGGAAAAGATTTAACAAATATATCATTCCAAACTAAATGCAGCTGAGTCATAATTTTAGACCCTGACTTAGTTAAAATCTATATTAAATCATGTTGTTGTTTTTTTGTTGGTAAAATCAACATTATTTTAATAACGTGATGTTATTTCATTCATTTTATTAAGCCCTACATTTATACTTCTATTTCCTTTATGAAACACTTGTCCCAGTTTTGAAACTGAAAATTAAATACCTAAATAATTATTTATATAAACTGGCAAAAAAATGTAGAGCAGACTGAGACTCTGAAAACACTGTTCATCTAAACTATAAAAGTCTGTTAAAATCAGAAAATTAATCGAGATATTTGTCCTAAATATGAAGAATGTAGATTTGGCGGGAAAATACTCACAAATTAACTGTGAATGCTAGCTATGAGGCATTAGCCTGTTGGATACATTGGAAGACTGGATGTACTCTGCTTACCCCTCACACATGTTAGTTTCCATTAAAAAAGCTGGCTGTAACAAGTCTGGTGAAAGTGCCTCACAAAGACTGAGCTGGACTGTCCCACAGTGCCGCTAACTGCACTAAAGGAAGAGTGAGAGGGAGCACTGCCCTAGACTCTATCTTTCTCTGGGTGTGGACTTCACTGTTTTCTTATGGACGACAGTTACGTACATACAGAGTTACACATACACAAATGTGAAACTCACTTAGCCTTACATTATCCATAAGTACAAGCTTAACCCTGACACTGTTCTCAGGTACAGGCTTCATCAGGTTATGGGGATTCCTCCTCTTTGTGGGGAACACACATTCGTCTCAAGAGAAAGAGAAATCCCCTTGACCTAAGGTATTTATGTAACACACACACACACACACACACACAGCCTCTTGCTGTTTTTGAGGGTATTTCCGCTGATGGTGATTTTACTGAAGAGCTACCACTAGTTCTGAAGTAATAACCTCAAAAGTTTATTACTTTGTCAAAAAGCCACAAATCTCTGGCAATATGAAACACAACCCCGAGAACCATGTTTTCTCTCCTCAAACCTGATTCCTTTCACTAAAACACTACACATAGGTGTTATATGCTTATATCTTACAGAGCATCAAATACACACTGATATGATAAATTCAAAACACTACGATCAAATGTGTATTTGGATGCTTTTGAATCCATGTTATATATTCAAATTCATATGAGGGTGTGGAAAATCAATGTTTTTTTTTTTCATTTTGGTGAAGTGTAAGTTTTCTGTCCCAAAACAGAATTAACAATCCTACATGTAAACTGTATGTAACACACATGACCCATTTTACATAATACGTATCAAACACTGAGAAATGCTACAAGGAAAAAAAAGGGCAGATACAAAAACATAAATATATTTATTGTAAAAGGCATGAAACAAATTACTCCACACCCTGCCTCTTTTATGCCCTTACAAAAGATCAGGGGCAACATGAGTGAGACTTATTGGGAATCAGGAAGTAGAATTTTGAAGGACCGTGTTTCCAGGTGACCAACGTTTCCTAAATGATGCAGTGTATGTTTAGACATCTGTAAAACTGTAATTTAGTATGATATTTCAGTGGATAAAAAAAACAAATATTGTTGATACATGAACTTCAAGTTTTCAGAACTATGTGCACATTTCCTGTGTATGCAATGGAGAAAAACTTTCTATTTAGGAAATATCAAACAAAGTCATTGAATGGGTCGAGAACACAGTCAGTCTTGTTGTACATCAGTTATAATGAAACCAAATTACTCCCATTATGATATGAAAGAGTAACCTCTTAACTGATTTTCTGTCACACCTGTCTCTGTGGACGCCTCACTTCCTCCCTCACTTCATGACATATTACCACTTGAGTCTGTGAATTACCCTGGGGACTTCAGTTCCCATGGTTCAACGAATGGTCACATGACTCCATCAACCAATGGGAACTCTTTGGTGTGCTCTGGGTCACCTGAGTTTTAAGTTACAGCTGTTTTATATTTGACATAATCATTCAGTTACTATATAAACTCAGGCTTTTGTATCTGCCACTTGAGAAGTATTGATAACTCTTTGTTACTTACTAAGTGAACCTTGTTTATGAAAGCCAACCCGTGTATGACCATTTCTTACATTTCTCTTGACTCTGTCTTTTTGGATCTGGACTGCTATTGTTTGATATGTTTTGTTTTTGACTTCAGCGTGTACTTCTCTATTCTTTGGATTTTTTGTTGTGACTGCTCTCTCTTTACGGTGTGCTTTGCACGTTAACATCTCTGAAGTAAAACTGTTCCTGCTAAAAACCGTGAGCGTCTCTCCTGTTTACATAGCCTGACATCTTCAAGTATAGTAATGAACACTTTAGATTCTGGGACTCCACAGAAAAAAAAAATTGGCCTAATATTATTATTATTATTATTACAGTTATACATTTTATGGACCAAAACGTGTCCCTATATCTCAGCTTTGGGGTGTGGTAGGACAAAATTTACCACACCACTGTCTTCATCAGGATGTCCCTGACACACAGTGTGGGTTTGAAGAAGATCTGAGGAGGTCACATTTTTCACCCAAAAAAAAACACTAAACCCTTTGTGTTTTTTTAGACTAAATTTTTGACTGTCTCATATTTCTTCCAAACTCACGAAGTTGATTAAGCAGGTCCTGACTTACACAGGGGTGTGATTATTTTCAGCCTATCTATTTTCTCTCAATAGGTTTATTGTTGTTGAATATATTGGAATTAAACTTATGAGCTTGTTATACATCCAATAAAGCAAAATACAGATGCAATGTAGGATATATTGGACTGACTAGGCTTTTCTGATCGCACATTTCTACTCATGTGTTTACGTAGCTTCCCTGGAAGTAGGAATCCAATCATGAAATTTACAGTTATCAGAATCAGAATCAGAATCAGAAATACTTTATTGATCCCAGGGGGAAATTGCAGTTATTACAGTAGCAGCCAGTTGTAAAAGAATAAACACTCTAATAAAAATTTAACACAAAAGGAATTTTTTACAAATATGTACACATCTATAATAATAAATACGGATATACTGTATACAGCAGTATGAGTATTGCACATTTGAGTTGTTACACTCATAATTAAAAAATTTGTTCTATTGTAATTACTGTACATGTGAAAGGTGTCGTGCTTTAAGTGTGGAGTTATAAAGTCTGGTAGCCACTGGTAGGAATGACCTCCTGTGGCGCTCTGTAGTGCATTTTGGCTGAATGACCTCCTGTGGCGCTCTGTAGTGCATTTTGGCTATACATTTTATGCAGCAAAATATGTCCCTTTATCTCAGCTTTGGGATGTGGTAGGTCAAAAAGTACCATAACACTGTCTTCGTAAGGACATCCCTGACACACGGTGTGGGTTTGAAGAAGATCTGAGGAGGTCACATATTTTACCTAAAGAAACTTTGTGTTTTTTTAAGCAAAATTTTTGACCGTCTCAGATTTCTTCCAAACTCATGATGTTTATTGAGCAGGTCCTCACTTACACAGGGGTGTGATTATTTTTAGCCTATCTCATCCCAAAGCTGAGATATGAGGATTAACGTAACTGGGATTTTCTTTAAATAGGTTTATTGGTTTTGAATATATTGGAATTAAATTTATGAGCTTGTTATACGTCCAATAAAGCAAAGTACAGATGTAATGTAGGATATATTGGACTGACTAGGCTTTTCTGATCGCACCCTTCTACTCATGTGTTTACCTAGCTTCACTGGAAGTAGGAATCCCATCATGAAATGTACAGTTCTACATTTTATGCAGCACAATATGTCACTTTATCTCAGCTTTGGGATGTGGTAGGGCAACAATTACCACACCACTGTCTTTGGCAGGACCTCCCTGACACACGGTGTGGGTTTGAAGAAGAGCTGAGGAGGTCACATATTTCACCCAAAAAAACACTAAGGAGCACCCTTTTGTGTTTTTTTTAGACTAAATTTTTCACCGTCTCAGATTTCATCCAAACTCACGATGTTGATTAGGCAGGTCCTGACTTACACAAAGGTGTGATTATTTTCAGCCTATCTCATCCCAAAGCTGAGATATGAGGACAAACTTAACTAGGATTTTCTCTCAATAGGTTTATTGGTGTTGAATATATTGGAATTAAATGTATGAGCTTTATATACGTCCAATAAAGCAAAATACAGATGCAATGTAGGATATATTGGACTGACTAGGCTTTTCTGATTGCACCCTTCTACACATGTGTTTACCTAGCTTCACTGTAAGTAGGAATCCCATCATGAAATTTACAGTTATTAATATTATGCAGCACAACATGTCCCTATATCTCAGCTTTGGGATGTGGTAGGACAACAATTACCACACCACTGTCTTCGTCAGGACCTTTCTGACACACGGTGTGGGTTTGAATAAGAGCTGAGGAGGTCACATATTTCACCCAAAAAAACACTAAAGGGTACCCCTTTGTGTTTGTTTAGACTCAATTTTTGACCGTCTCAGATTTCTTCAAAACTCACGATGTTGATTAAGCAGGTCCTGACTTACACAGGGGTGTGATTATTTTCAGCCTATCTAATCCCAAAGCTGAGAATTGAGGACTTACGTAACTGGGATTTTCTCTCAATTGGTTTATTGGTGTTGAATATATTGGAATTAAATTTATGAACTTGTTATACGTCCAATAAAGCAAAATACAGATGCAATGTAGGATATATTGTACTGACTAGGCTTTTCTGATTGCACCCTTCTACTCTTGTGTTTACCTAGCTTCACTGGAAGTAGGAATCCCATCATGAAATTTACAGTTATACATTTTATGCAGCAAAACATGTCCCTATATCTCAGCTTTGGGATGTGGTAGGGCAACAATTACCACACCACTGTCTTTGTCAGGACCTCCCTTTCACATGGTGTGGGTTTGAAGAAGAGCTGAGGAGGTCACATATTTCACCCAAAAAACACTAAGGGGTACCCCTTTGTGTTTTTTAGACTCAATTTTTGACTGTCTCAGATTTCTTCCAAACTCACGATGTTGATTAGGCAGGTCCTGACTTACACAAAGGTGTGATTATTTTCAGCCTATCTCATCCCAAAGCTGAGATATGAGGACAAACTTAACTGGGATTTTCTCTCAATAGGTTTATTGGTGTTGAATATATTGGAATTCAATTTATGAGCTTTTTATACGTCCAATAAAGCAAAATACAGATGCAATGTAGGATATATTGGACTGACTAGGCTTTTCTGATCGCGCCCTTCTACTCATGTGTTTACCTAGCTTCACTGGAAGTAGGAATCCCATCATGAAATTTACAGTTATACATTTTATGCAGTACAACATGTCCCTATATCTCAGCTTTGGGATGTGGTAGGGCAACAATTACCACACCATTCTCGTCGTCAGGACCTCTCTGACACACGGTGTGGGTTTGAAGAAGATCTGAGGAGGTCACATATTTCACCCAAAAAACACTAAGGGGTACCCCTTTGTGTTTTTTTAGACTCAATTTTTGACCGTCTCATATTTCTTCCAAACTCACGGTGTAGATTAGGCAGGTCCTGACTTACACAAAGGTGTGATTATTTTCAGCCTATCTCATCCCAAAGCTGAGATATGAGGACAAACTTAACTGGGATTTTCTCTCAATAGGTTTATTGGTGTTGAATATATTGGAATTAAATTTATGAGCTTGTTATATGTCCAATAAAGCAATATACAGATGCAATGTAGGATATATTGGACTGACTAGGCTTTTCTGATCGCACCCTTCTACTCTTGTGTTTACCTAGCTTCACTGGAAGTAGGAATCCCATCATGAAATTTACAGTTATACATTTTATGCAGTACAACATGTCCCTATATCTCAGCTTTGGGATGTGGTAGGGCAAAAATTACCACACCATTCTCGTCGTCAGGACGTCCTTGACACACGGTGTGAGTTTGAAGAAGATCTGAGGAGGATACTTTTTTTCACCCAAAAAAACACTAAGGGGTACCCCTTTGTGTTTTTTTAGACTCAATTTTTGACCGTCTCAGATTTCTTCCAAACTCACGATATTGATTAGGCAGGTCCTGACTTACACAAAGGTGTGATTATTTTCAGCCTATCTCATCCCAAAGCTGAGATATGAGGACAAACTTAACTGGGATTTTCTCTCAATAGGTTTATTGGTGTTGAATATATTGGAATTCAATTTATGAGCTTTTTATACGTCCAATAAAGCAAAATACAGATGCAATGTAGGATATATTGGACTGACTAGGCTTTTCTGATCGCACCCTTCTACTCATGTGTTTACCTAGCTTCACTGGAAGAAGGAATCCCATCATGAAATTTACAGTTATACATTTTATGCAGCAAAACATGTCCCTATATCTCAGCTTTGGGATGTGGTAGGGCAACAATTACCACACCACTGTCTTTGTCAGGACCTCCCTGACACATGGTGTGGGTTTGAAGAAGAGCTGAGGAGGTCACATATTTCACCCAAAAAAACACTAAGGGGTACCCCTTTGTGTTTTTTTAGACTCAATTTTTGACCGTCTCAGATTTCTTCCAAACTCATGATGTTGATTAGGCAGGTCCTGACTTACACAAAGGTGTGATTATTTTCAGCCTATCTCATCCCAAAGCTGAGATATGAGGACAAACTTAACTGGGATTTTCTCTCAATAGGTTTATTGGTGTTGAATATATTGGAATTCAATTTATGAGTTTGTTATATGTCCAATAAAGCAATATACAGATGCAATGTAGGATATATTGGACTGACTAGGCTTTTCTGATCGCACCCTTCTACTCTTGTGTTTACCTAGCTTCACTGGAAGTAGGAATCCCATCATGAAATTTACAGTTATACATTTTATGCAGTACAACATGTCCCTATATCTCAGCTTTGGGATGTGGTAGGGCAAAAATTACCACACCACTGTCTTCGTCAGGACCTCTCTGACACACGGTGTGGGTTTGAAGAAGAGCTGAGGAGGTCACATGTTTCACCCAAAAAAACACTAAGGGGTACCCCTTTGTGTTTTTTTTGTTTTGACTAAAATTTTGACCGTCTCAGATTTCTTCCAAACTTACGATGTTGATTAAGCAGGTCCTGACTTACACAGGGGTGTGATTATTTTCAGCCTATCTAATCCCAAAGCTGAGAATTGAGGACTTACGTAACTGGGATTTTCTCTCAATTGGTTTATTGGTGTTGAATATATTGGAATTAAATTTATGAACTTGTTATACGTCCAATAAAGCAAAATACAGATGCAATGTAGGATATATTGGACTGACTAGGCTTTTCTGATCGCACCCTTCTACTCTTGTGTTTACCTAGCTTCACTGGAAGTAGGAATCCCATCATGAAATTTACAGTTATACATTTTATGCAGCAAAACATGTCCCTATATCTCAGCTTTGGGATGTCGTAGGGCAACAATTACCACACCACTGTCTTTGTCAGGACCTCCCTTTCACATGGTGTGGGTTTGAAGAAGAGCTGAGGAGGTCACATATTTCACCCAAAAAAACACTAAGGGGTACCCCTTTGTGTTTTTTTAGACTCAATTTTTGACCGTCTCAGATTTCTTCCAAACTCACGATATTGATTAGGCAGGTCCTGACTTACACAAAGGTGTGATTATTTTCAGCCTATCTCATCCCAAAGCTGAGATATGAGGACAAACTTAACTGGGATTTTCTCTCAATAGGTTTATTGGTGTTGAATATATTGGAATTCAATTTATGAGCTTTTTATACGTCCAATAAAGCAAAATACAGATGCAATGTAGGATATATTGGACTGACTAGGCTTTTCTGATCGCACCCTTCTACTCATGTGTTTACCTAGCTTCACTGGAAGAAGGAATCCCATCATGAAATTTACAGTTATACATTTTATGCAGCAAAACATGTCCCTATATCTCAGCTTTGGGATGTGGTAGGGCAACAATTACCACACCACTGTCTTTGTCAGGACCTCCCTGACACATGGTGTGGGTTTGAAGAAGAGCTGAGGAGGTCACATATTTCACCCAAAAAAACACTAAGGGGTACCCCTTTGTGTTTTTTTAGACTCAATTTTTGACCGTCTCAGATTTCTTCCAAACTCATGATGTTGATTAGGCAGGTCCTGACTTACACAAAGGTGTGATTATTTTCAGCCTATCTCATCCCAAAGCTGAGATATGAGGACAAACTTAACTGGGATTTTCTCTCAATAGGTTTATTGGTGTTGAATATATTGGAATTCAATTTATGAGTTTGTTATATGTCCAATAAAGCAATATACAGATGCAATGTAGGATATATTGGACTGACTAGGCTTTTCTGATCGCACCCTTCTACTCTTGTGTTTACCTAGCTTCACTGGAAGTAGGAATCCCATCATGAAATTTACAGTTATACATTTTATGCAGTACAACATGTCCCTATATCTCAGCTTTGGGATGTGGTAGGGCAAAAATTACCACACCACTGTCTTCGTCAGGACCTCTCTGACACACGGTGTGGGTTTGAAGAAGAGCTGAGGAGGTCACATGTTTCACCCAAAAAAACACTAAGGGGTACCCCTTTGTGTTTTTTTTGTTTTGACTAAAATTTTGACCGTCTCAGATTTCTTCCAAACTTACGATGTTGATTAAGCAGGTCCTGACTTACACAGGGGTGTGATTATTTTCAGCCTATCTAATCCCAAAGCTGAGAATTGAGGACTTACGTAACTGGGATTTTCTCTCAATTGGTTTATTGGTGTTGAATATATTGGAATTAAATTTATGAACTTGTTATACGTCCAATAAAGCAAAATACAGATGCAATGTAGGATATATTGGACTGACTAGGCTTTTCTGATCGCACCCTTCTACTCTTGTGTTTACCTAGCTTCACTGGAAGTAGGAATCCCATCATGAAATTTACAGTTATACATTTTATGCAGCAAAACATGTCCCTATATCTCAGCTTTGGGATGTCGTAGGGCAACAATTACCACACCACTGTCTTTGTCAGGACCTCCCTTTCACATGGTGTGGGTTTGAAGAAGAGCTGAGGAGGTCACATATTTCACCCAAAAAAACACTAAGGGGTACCCCTTTGTGTTTTTTTAGACTCAATTTTTGACCGTCTCAGATTTCTTCCAAACTCACGATATTGATTAGGCAGGTCCTGACTTACACAAAGGTGTGATTATTTTCAGCCTATCTCATCCCAAAGCTGAGATATGAGGACAAACTTAACTGGGATTTTCTCTCAATAGGTTTATTGGTGTTGAATATATTGGAATTCAATTTATGAGCTTGTTATATGTCCAATAAAGCAATATACAGATGCAATGTAGGATATATTGGACTGACTAGGCTTTTCTGATCGCACCCTTCTACTCTTGTGTTTACCTAGCTTCACTGGAAGTAGGAATCCCATCATGAAATTTACAGTTATACATTTTATGCAGTACAACATGTCCCTATATCTCAGCTTTGGGATGTGGTAGGGCAAAAAATACCACACCATTCTCGTCGTCAGGACGTCCTTGACACACGGTGTGAGTTTGAAGAAGATCTGAGGAGGATACTTTTTTTCACCCAAAAAAACACTAAGGGGTACCCCTTTGTGTTTTTTTTTTTTTTTGACTAAAATTTTGACCGTCTCAGATTTCTTCCAAACTTACGATGTTGATTAAGCAGGTCCTGACTTACACAGGGGTGTGATTATTTTCAGCCTATCTAATCCCAAAGCTGAGAATTGAGGACTTACGTAACTTGGATTTTCTCTCAATTGGTTTATTGGTGTTGAATATATTGGAATTAAATTTATGAACTTGTTATACGTCCAATAAAGCAAAATACAGATGCAATGTAGGATATATTGGACTGACTAGGCTTTTCTGATCGCCCCCTTCTACTCTTGTGTTTACCTAGCTTCACTGGAAGTAGGAATCCCATCATGAAATTTACAGTTATACATTTTATGCAGCAAAACATGTCCCTATATCTCAGCTTTGGGATGTGGTAGGGCAACAATTACCACACCACTGTCTTTGTCAGGACCTCCCTTTCACATGGTGTGGGTTTGAAGAAGAGCTGAGGAGGTCACATATTTCACCCAAAAAAACATTAAGGGGTACCCCTTTGTGTTTTTTTAGACTCAATTTTTGACCGTCTCAGATTTCTTCCAAACTCACGATATTGATTAGGCAGGTCCTGACTTACACAAAGGTGTGATTATTTTCAGCCTATCTCATCCCAAAGCTGAGATATGAGGACAAACTTAACTGGGATTTTCTCTCAATAGGTTTATTGGTGTTGAATATATTGGAATTCAATTTATGAGCTTTTTATACATCCAATAAAGCAAAATACAGATGCAATGTAGGATATATTGGACTGACTAGGCTTTTCTGATCGCACCCTTCTACTCATGTGTTTACCTAGCTTCACTGGAAGTAGGAATCCCATCATGAAATTTACAGTTATACATTTTATGCAGCACAACATGTCCCTATATCTTAGCTTTGGGATGTGGTAGGGCAACAATTACCACACCACTGTCTTTGTCAGGACCTCTCTGACACATGGTGTGGGTTTGAAGAAGATCTGAGGAGGTCACATATTTCACCCAAAAAACACTAAGGGGTACCCCTTTGTGTTTTTTTAGACTAAATTTTTGACCGTCTCAGATTTCTTCCAAACTCACGGTGTTGATTAGGCAGGTCCTGACTTACACAAAGGTGTGATTATTTTCAGCCTATCTCATTCCAAAGCTGAGATATGAGGACAAACTTAACTAGGATTTTCTCTCAATAGGTTTATTGGTGTTGAATATATTGGAATTCAATTTATGAGCTTTTTATACGTCCAATAAAGCAAAATACAGATGCAATGTAGGATATATTGGACAGACTAGGCTTTTCTGATTGCACCCTTCTACTCATGTGTTTACCTAGCTTCACTGGAAGAAGGAATCCCATCATGAAATTTACAGTTATACATTCTATGCAGCAAATCATGTCCCTATATCTCAGCTTTGGGATGTGGTAGGGCAACAATTACCACACCACTGTCTTTGTCAGGACCTCCCTGACACATGGTGTGGGTTTGAAGAAGAGCTGAGGAGGTCACATATTTCACCCAAAAAAACACTAAGGGGTACCCCTTTGTGTTTTTTTAGACTCAATTTTTGACCGTCTCAGATTTCTTCCAAACTCACGATGTTGATTAGGCAGGTCCTGACTTACACAAAGGTGTGATTATTTTCAGCCTATCTCATCCCAAAGCTGAGATATGAGGACAAACTTAACTGGGATTTTCTCTCAATAGGTTTATTGGTGTTGAATATATTGGAATTCAATTTATGAGCTTGTTATATGTCCAATAAAGCAATATACAGATGCAATGTAGGATATATTGGACTGACTAGGCTTTTCTGATCGCACCCTTCTACTCTTGTGTTTACCTAGCTTCACTGGAAGTAGGAATCCCATCATGAAATTTACAGTTATACATTTTATGCAGTACAACATGTCCCTATATCTCAGCTTTGGGATGTGGTAGGGCAAAAATTACCACACCATTCTCGTCGTCAGGACGTCCTTGACACACGGTGTGAGTTTGAAGAAGATCTGAGGAGGATACTTTTTTTCACCCAAAAAAACACTAAGGGGTACCCCTTTGTGTTTTTTTTTTTTTTGACTAAAATTTTGACCGTCTCAGATTTCTTCCAAACTTACGATGTTGATTAAGCAGGTCCTGACTTACACAGGGGTGTGATTATTTTCAGCCTATCTAATCCCAAAGCTGAGAATTGAGGACTTACGTAACTGGGATTTTCTCTCAATTGGTTTATTGGTGTTGAATATATTGGAATTAAATTTATGAACTTGTTATACGTCCAATAAAGCAAAATACAGATGCAATGTAGGATATATTGGACTGACTAGGCTTTTCTGATCGCACCCTTCTACTCTTGTGTTTACCTAGCTTCACTGGAAGTAGGAATCCCATCATGAAATTTACAGTTATACATTTTATGCAGCAAAACATGTCCCTATATCTCAGCTTTGGGATGTGGTAGGGCAACAATTACCACACCACTGTCTTTGTCAGGACCTCCCTTTCACATGGTGTGGGTTTGAAGAAGAGCTGAGGAGGTCACATATTTCACCCAAAAAAACATTAAGGGGTACCCCTTTGTGTTTTTTTAGACTCAATTTTTGACCGTCTCAGATTTCTTCCAAACTCACGATATTGATTAGGCAGGTCCTGACTTACACAAAGGTGTGATTATTTTCAGCCTATCTCATCCCAAAGCTGAGATATGAGGACAAACTTAACTGGGATTTTCTCTCAATAGGTTTATTGGTGTTGAATATATTGGAATTCAATTTATGAGCTTTTTATACGTCCAATAAAGCAAAATACAGATGCAATGTAGGATATATTGGACTGACTAGGCTTTTCTGATCGCACCCTTCTACTCTTGTGTTTACCTAGCTTCACTGGAAGTAGGAATCCCATCATGAAATTTACAGTTATACATTTTATGCAGCAAAACATGTCCCTATATCTCAGCTTTGGGATGTGGTAGGGCAACAATTACCACACCACTGTCTTTGTCAGGACCTCCCTTTCACATGGTGTGGGTTTGAAGAAGAGCTGAGGAGGTCACATATTTCACCCAAAAAACACTAAGGGGTACCCCTTTGTGTTTTTTAGACTCAATTTTTGACCGTCTCAGATTTCTTCCAAACTCACGATGTTGATTAGGCAGGTCCTGACTTACACAAAGGTGTGATTATTTTCAGCCTATCTCATCCCAAAGCTGAGATATGAGGACAAACTTAACTGGGATTTTCTCTCAATAGGTTTATTGGTGTTGAATATATTGGAATTCAATTTATGAGCTTTTTATACGTCCAATAAAGCAAAATACAGATGCAATGTAGGATATATTGGACTGACTAGGCTTTTCTGATCGCGCCCTTCTACTCATGTGTTTACCTAGCTTCACTGGAAGTAGGAATCCCATCATGAAATTTACAGTTATACATTTTATGCAGTACAACATGTCCCTATATCTCAGCTTTGGGATGTGGTAGGGCAACAATTACCACACCATTCTCGTCGTCAGGACCTCTCTGACACACGGTGTGGGTTTGAAGAAGAGCTGAGGAGGTCACATATTTCACCCAAAAAAACACTAAGGGGTACCCCTTTGTGTTTTTTTAGACTCAATTTTTGACCGTCTCAGATTTCTTCCAAACTCATGATGTTGATTAGGCAGGTCCTGACTTACACAAAGGTGTGATTATTTTCAGCCTATCTCATCCCAAAGCTGAGATATGAGGACAAACTTAACTGGGATTTTCTCTCAATAGGTTTATTGGTGTTAAATATATTGGAATTCAATTTATGAGCTTGTTATATGTCCAATAAAGCAATATACAGATGCAATGTAGGATATATTGGACTGACTAGGCTTTTCTGATCGCACCCTTCTACTCTTGTGTTTACCTAGCTTCACTGGAAGTAGGAATCCCATCATGAAATTTACAGTTATACATTTTATGCAGTACAACATGTCCCTATATCTCAGCTTTGGGATGTGGTAGAGCAAAAATTACCACACCATTCTCGTCGTCAGGACGTCCTTGACACACGGTGTGAGTTTGAAGAAGATCTGAGGAGGATACTTTTTTTCACCCAAAAAAACACTAAGGGGTACCCCTTTGTGTTTTTTTTTTTTTTTGACTAAAATTTTGACCGTCTCAGATTTCTTCCAAACTTACGATGTTGATTAAGCAGGTCCTGACTTACACAGGGGTGTGATTATTTTCAGCCTATCTAATCCCAAAGCTGAGAATTGAGGACTTACGTAACTGGGATTTTCTCTCAATTGGTTTATTGGTGTTGAATATATTGGAATTAAATTTATGAACTTGTTATACGTCCAATAAAGCAAAATACAGATGCAATGTAGGATATATTGGACTGACTAGGCTTTTCTGATCGCACCCTTCTACTCTTGTGTTTACCTAGCTTCACTGGAAGTAGGAATCCCATCATGAAATTTACTGTTATACATTTTATGCAGCAAAACATGTCCCTATATCTCAGCTTTGGGATGTGGTAGGGCAACAATTACCACACCACTGTCTTTGTCAGGACCTCCCTTTCACATGGTGTGGGTTTGAAGAAGAGCTGAGGAGGTCACATATTTCACCCAAAAAAACATTAAGGGGTACCCCTTTGTGTTTTTTTAGACTCAATTTTTGACCGTCTCAGATTTCTTCCAAACTCACGATATTGATTAGGCAGGTCCTGACTTACACAAAGGTGTGATTATTTTCAGCCTATCTCATCCCAAAGCTGAGATATGAGGACAAACTTAACTGGGATTTTCTCTCAATAGGTTTATTGGTGTTGAATATATTGGAATTCAATTTATGAGCTTTTTATACGTCCAATAAAGCAAAATACAGATGCAATGTAGGATATATTGGACTGACTAGGCTTTTCTGATCGCACCCTTCTACTCTTGTGTTTACCTAGCTTCACTGGAAGTAGGAATCCCATCATGAAATTTACAGTTATACATTTTATGCAGCAAAACATGTCCCTATATCTCAGCTTTGGGATGTGGTAGGGCAACAATTACCACACCACTGTCTTTGTCAGGACCTCCCTTTCACATGGTGTGGGTTTGAAGAAGAGCTGAGGAGGTCACATATTTCACCCAAAAAACACTAAGGGGTACCCCTTTGTGTTTTTTAGACTCAATTTTTGACCGTCTCAGATTTCTTCCAAACTCACGATGTTGATTAGGCAGGTCCTGACTTACACAAAGGTGTGATTATTTTCAGCCTATCTCATCCCAAAGCTGAGATATGAGGACAAACTTAACTGGGATTTTCTCTCAATAGGTTTATTGGTGTTGAATATATTGGAATTCAATTTATGAGCTTTTTATACGTCCAATAAAGCAAAATACAGATGCAATGTAGGATATATTGGACTGACTAGGCTTTTCTGATCGCGCCCTTCTACTCATGTGTTTACCTAGCTTCACTGGAAGTAGGAATCCCATCATGAAATTTACAGTTATACATTTTATGCAGTACAACATGTCCCTATATCTCAGCTTTGGGATGTGGTAGGGCAACAATTACCACACCATTCTCGTCATCAGGACCTCTCTGACACACGGTGTGGGTTTGAAGAAGATCTGAGGAGGTCACATATTTCACCCAAAAAACACTAAGGGGTACCCCTTTGTGTTTTTTTAGACTCAATTTTTGACCGTCTCATATTTCTTCCAAACTCACGGTGTTGATTAGGCAGGTCCTGACTTACACAAAGGTGTGATTATTTTCAGCCTATCTCATCCCAAAGCTGAGATATGAGGACAAACTTAACTGGGATTTTCTCTCAATAGGTTTATTGGTGTTGAATATATTGGAATTAAATTTATGAGCTTGTTATATGTCCAATAAAGCAATATACAGATGCAATGTAGGATATATTGGACTGACTAGGCTTTTCTGATCGCACCCTTCTACTCTTGTGTTTACCTAGCTTCACTGGAAGTAGGAATCCCATCATGAAATTTACAGTTATACATCTTATGCAGTACAACATGTCCCTATATCTCAGCTTTGGGATGTGGTAGGGCAAAAATTACCACACCATTCTCATCGTCAGGACTTCCTTGACACACGGTGTGAGTTTGAAGAAGATCTGAGGAGGATACTTTTTTTCACGCAAAAAAACACTAAGGGGTACCCCTTTGTGTTTTTTTTTTTTTGACTAAAATTTTGACCGTCTCAGATTTCTTCCGAACTTACGATGTTGATTAAGCAGGTCCTGACTTACACAGGGGTGTGATTATTTTCAGCCTATCTAATCCCAAAGCTTAGAATTGAGGACTTACGTAACTGGGATTTTCTCTCAATTGGTTTATTGGTGTTGAATATATTGGAATTAAATTTATGAACTTGTTATACGTCCAATAAAGCAAAATACAGATGCAATGTAGGATATATTGGACTGACTAGGCTTTTCTGATCGCACCCTTCTACTCTTGTGTTTACCTAGCTTCACTGGAAGTAGGAATCCCATCATGAAATTTACAGTTATACATTTTATGCAGCAAAACATGTCCCTATATCTCAGCTTTGGGATGTGGTAGGGCAACAATTACCACACCACTGTCTTTGTCAGGACCTCCCTTTCACATGGTGTGGGTTTGAAGAAGAGCTGAGGAGGTCACATATTTCACCCAAAAAAACACTAAGGGGTACCCCTTTGTGTTTTTTTAGACTCAATTTTTGACCGTCTCAGATTTCTTCCAAACTCACGATATTGATTAGGTAGGTCCTGACTTACACAAAGGTGTGATTATTTTCAGCCTATCTCATCCCAAAGCTGAGATATGAGGACAAACTTAAATAGGATTTTCTCTCAATAGGTTTATTGGTGTTGAATATATTGGAATTCAATTTATGAGCTTTTTATACATCCAATAAAGCAAAATACAGATGCAATGTAGGATATATTGGACTGACTAGGCTTTTCTGATTGCACCCTTCTACACATGTGTTTACCTAGCTTCACTGTAAGTAGGAATCCCATCATGAAATTTACAGTTATTAATATTATGCAGCACAACATGTCCCTATATCTCAGCTTTGGGATGTGGTAGGACAACAATTACCACACCACTGTCTTCGTCAGGACCTTTCTGACACACGGTGTGGGTTTGAATAAGAGCTGAGGAGGTCACATATTTCACCCAAAAAAACACTAAAGGGTACCCCTTTGTGTTTGTTTAGACTCAATTTTTGACCGTCTCAGATTTCTTCAAAACTCACGATGTTGATTAAGCAGGTCCTGACTTACACAGGGGTGTGATTATTTTCAGCCTATCTAATCCCAAAGCTGAGAATTGAGGACTTACGTAACTGGGATTTTCTCTCAATTGGTTTATTGGTGTTGAATATATTGGAATTAAATTTATGAACTTGTTATACGTCCAATAAAGCAAAATACAGATGCAATGTAGGATATATTGTACTGACTAGGCTTTTCTGATTGCACCCTTCTACTCTTGTGTTTACCTAGCTTCACTGGAAGTAGGAATCCCATCATGAAATTTACAGTTATACATTTTATGCAGCAAAACATGTCCCTATATCTCAGCTTTGGGATGTGGTAGGGCAACAATTACCACACCACTGTCTTTGTCAGGACCTCCCTTTCACATGGTGTGGGTTTGAAGAAGAGCTGAGGAGGTCACATATTTCACCCAAAAAACACTAAGGGGTACCCCTTTGTGTTTTTTAGACTCAATTTTTGACTGTCTCAGATTTCTTCCAAACTCACGATGTTGATTAGGCAGGTCCTGACTTACACAAAGGTGTGATTATTTTCAGCCTATCTCATCCCAAAGCTGAGATATGAGGACAAACTTAACTGGGATTTTCTCTCAATAGGTTTATTGGTGTTGAATATATTGGAATTCAATTTATGAGCTTTTTATACGTCCAATAAAGCAAAATACAGATGCAATGTAGGATATATTGGACTGACTAGGCTTTTCTGATCGCGCCCTTCTACTCATGTGTTTACCTAGCTTCACTGGAAGTAGGAATCCCATCATGAAATTTACAGTTATACATTTTATGCAGTACAACATGTCCCTATATCTCAGCTTTGGGATGTGGTAGGGCAACAATTACCACACCATTCTCGTCGTCAGGACCTCTCTGACACACGGTGTGGGTTTGAAGAAGATCTGAGGAGGTCACATATTTCACCCAAAAAACACTAAGGGGTACCCCTTTGTGTTTTTTTAGACTCAATTTTTGACCGTCTCATATTTCTTCCAAACTCACGGTGTAGATTAGGCAGGTCCTGACTTACACAAAGGTGTGATTATTTTCAGCCTATCTCATCCCAAAGCTGAGATATGAGGACAAACTTAACTGGGATTTTCTCTCAATAGGTTTATTGGTGTTGAATATATTGGAATTAAATTTATGAGCTTGTTATATGTCCAATAAAGCAATATACAGATGCAATGTAGGATATATTGGACTGACTAGGCTTTTCTGATCGCACCCTTCTACTCTTGTGTTTACCTAGCTTCACTGGAAGTAGGAATCCCATCATGAAATTTACAGTTATACATTTTATGCAGTACAACATGTCCCTATATCTCAGCTTTGGGATGTGGTAGGGCAAAAATTACCACACCATTCTCGTCGTCAGGACGTCCTTGACACACGGTGTGAGTTTGAAGAAGATCTGAGGAGGATACTTTTTTTCACCCAAAAAAACACTAAGGGGTACCCCTTTGTGTTTTTTTAGACTCAATTTTTGACCGTCTCAGATTTCTTCCAAACTCACGATATTGATTAGGCAGGTCCTGACTTACACAAAGGTGTGATTATTTTCAGCCTATCTCATCCCAAAGCTGAGATATGAGGACAAACTTAACTGGGATTTTCTCTCAATAGGTTTATTGGTGTTGAATATATTGGAATTCAATTTATGAGCTTTTTATACGTCCAATAAAGCAAAATACAGATGCAATGTAGGATATATTGGACTGACTAGGCTTTTCTGATCGCACCCTTCTACTCATGTGTTTACCTAGCTTCACTGGAAGAAGGAATCCCATCATGAAATTTACAGTTATACATTTTATGCAGCAAAACATGTCCCTATATCTCAGCTTTGGGATGTGGTAGGGCAACAATTACCACACCACTGTCTTTGTCAGGACCTCCCTGACACATGGTGTGGGTTTGAAGAAGAGCTGAGGAGGTCACATATTTCACCCAAAAAAACACTAAGGGGTACCCCTTTGTGTTTTTTTAGACTCAATTTTTGACCGTCTCAGATTTCTTCCAAACTCATGATGTTGATTAGGCAGGTCCTGACTTACACAAAGGTGTGATTATTTTCAGCCTATCTCATCCCAAAGCTGAGATATGAGGACAAACTTAACTGGGATTTTCTCTCAATAGGTTTATTGGTGTTGAATATATTGGAATTCAATTTATGAGCTTGTTATATGTCCAATAAAGCAATATACAGATGCAATGTAGGATATATTGGACTGACTAGGCTTTTCTGATCGCACCCTTCTACTCTTGTGTTTACCTAGCTTCACTGGAAGTAGGAATCCCATCATGAAATTTACAGTTATACATTTTATGCAGTACAACATGTCCCTATATCTCAGCTTTGGGATGTGGTAGGGCAAAAATTACCACACCACTGTCTTCGTCAGGACCTCTCTGACACACGGTGTGGGTTTGAAGAAGAGCTGAGGAGGTCACATGTTTCACCCAAAAAAACACTAAGGGGTACCCCTTTGTGTTTTTTTTGTTTTGACTAAAATTTTGACCGTCTCAGATTTCTTCCAAACTTACGATGTTGATTAAGCAGGTCCTGACTTACACAGGGGTGTGATTATTTTCAGCCTATCTAATCCCAAAGCTGAGAATTGAGGACTTACGTAACTGGGATTTTCTCTCAATTGGTTTATTGGTGTTGAATATATTGGAATTAAATTTATGAACTTGTTATACGTCCAATAAAGCAAAATACAGATGCAATGTAGGATATATTGGACTGACTAGGCTTTTCTGATCGCACCCTTCTACTCTTGTGTTTACCTAGCTTCACTGGAAGTAGGAATCCCATCATGAAATTTACAGTTATACATTTTATGCAGCAAAACATGTCCCTATATCTCAGCTTTGGGATGTCGTAGGGCAACAATTACCACACCACTGTCTTTGTCAGGACCTCCCTTTCACATGGTGTGGGTTTGAAGAAGAGCTGAGGAGGTCACATATTTCACCCAAAAAAACACTAAGGGGTACCCCTTTGTGTTTTTTTAGACTCAATTTTTGACCGTCTCAGATTTCTTCCAAACTCACGATATTGATTAGGCAGGTCCTGACTTACACAAAGGTGTGATTATTTTCAGCCTATCTCATCCCAAAGCTGAGATATGAGGACAAACTTAACTGGGATTTTCTCTCAATAGGTTTATTGGTGTTGAATATATTGGAATTCAATTTATGAGCTTTTTATACGTCCAATAAAGCAAAATACAGATGCAATGTAGGATATATTGGACTGACTAGGCTTTTCTGATCGCACCCTTCTACTCATGTGTTTACCTAGCTTCACTGGAAGAAGGAATCCCATCATGAAATTTACAGTTATACATTTTATGCAGCAAAACATGTCCCTATATCTCAGCTTTGGGATGTGGTAGGGCAACAATTACCACACCACTGTCTTTGTCAGGACCTCCCTGACACATGGTGTGGGTTTGAAGAAGAGCTGAGGAGGTCACATATTTCACCCAAAAAAACACTAAGGGGTACCCCTTTGTGTTTTTTTAGACTCAATTTTTGACCGTCTCAGATTTCTTCCAAACTCATGATGTTGATTAGGCAGGTCCTGACTTACACAAAGGTGTGATTATTTTCAGCCTATCTCATCCCAAAGCTGAGATATGAGGACAAACTTAACTGGGATTTTCTCTCAATAGGTTTATTGGTGTTGAATATATTGGAATTCAATTTATGAGCTTGTTATATGTCCAATAAAGCAATATACAGATGCAATGTAGGATATATTGGACTGACTAGGCTTTTCTGATCGCACCCTTCTACTCTTGTGTTTACCTAGCTTCACTGGAAGTAGGAATCCCATCATGAAATTTACAGTTATACATTTTATGCAGTACAACATGTCCCTATATCTCAGCTTTGGGATGTGGTAGGGCAAAAAATACCACACCATTCTCGTCGTCAGGACGTCCTTGACACACGGTGTGAGTTTGAAGAAGATCTGAGGAGGATACTTTTTTTCACCCAAAAAAACACTAAGGGGTACCCCTTTGTGTTTTTTTTTTTTTTTGACTAAAATTTTGACCGTCTCAGATTTCTTCCAAACTTACGATGTTGATTAAGCAGGTCCTGACTTACACAGGGGTGTGATTATTTTCAGCCTATCTAATCCCAAAGCTGAGAATTGAGGACTTACGTAACTTGGATTTTCTCTCAATTGGTTTATTGGTGTTGAATATATTGGAATTAAATTTATGAACTTGTTATACGTCCAATAAAGCAAAATACAGATGCAATGTAGGATATATTGGACTGACTAGGCTTTTCTGATCGCCCCCTTCTACTCTTGTGTTTACCTAGCTTCACTGGAAGTAGGAATCCCATCATGAAATTTACAGTTATACATTTTATGCAGCAAAACATGTCCCTATATCTCAGCTTTGGGATGTGGTAGGGCAACAATTACCACACCACTGTCTTTGTCAGGACCTCCCTTTCACATGGTGTGGGTTTGAAGAAGAGCTGAGGAGGTCACATATTTCACCCAAAAAAACATTAAGGGGTACCCCTTTGTGTTTTTTTAGACTCAATTTTTGACCGTCTCAGATTTCTTCCAAACTCACGATATTGATTAGGCAGGTCCTGACTTACACAAAGGTGTGATTATTTTCAGCCTATCTCATCCCAAAGC
Organism: Hoplias malabaricus; assembly: GCF_029633855.1. Lineage (NCBI taxonomy): Eukaryota > Metazoa > Chordata > Actinopteri > Characiformes > Erythrinidae > Hoplias > Hoplias malabaricus. The sequence continues at coordinate 62,673 of NW_027100760.1, forward strand.
TGAGATATGAGGACAAACTTAACTGGGATTTTCTCTCAATAGGTTTATTGGTGTTGAATATATTGGAATTCAATTTATGAGCTTTTTATACATCCAATAAAGCAAAATACAGATGCAATGTAGGATATATTGGACTGACTAGGCTTTTCTGATCGCACCCTTCTACTCATGTGTTTACCTAGCTTCACTGGAAGTAGGAATCCCATCATGAAATTTACAGTTATACATTTTATGCAGCACAACATGTCCCTATATCTTAGCTTTGGGATGTGGTAGGGCAACAATTACCACACCACTGTCTTTGTCAGGACCTCTCTGACACATGGTGTGGGTTTGAAGAAGATCTGAGGAGGTCACATATTTCACCCAAAAAACACTAAGGGGTACCCCTTTGTGTTTTTTTAGACTAAATTTTTGACCGTCTCAGATTTCTTCCAAACTCACGGTGTTGATTAGGCAGGTCCTGACTTACACAAAGGTGTGATTATTTTCAGCCTATCTCATTCCAAAGCTGAGATATGAGGACAAACTTAACTAGGATTTTCTCTCAATAGGTTTATTGGTGTTGAATATATTGGAATTCAATTTATGAGCTTTTTATACGTCCAATAAAGCAAAATACAGATGCAATGTAGGATATATTGGACAGACTAGGCTTTTCTGATTGCACCCTTCTACTCATGTGTTTACCTAGCTTCACTGGAAGAAGGAATCCCATCATGAAATTTACAGTTATACATTCTATGCAGCAAATCATGTCCCTATATCTCAGCTTTGGGATGTGGTAGGGCAACAATTACCACACCACTGTCTTTGTCAGGACCTCCCTGACACATGGTGTGGGTTTGAAGAAGAGCTGAGGAGGTCACATATTTCACCCAAAAAAACACTAAGGGGTACCCCTTTGTGTTTTTTTAGACTCAATTTTTGACCGTCTCAGATTTCTTCCAAACTCACGATGTTGATTAGGCAGGTCCTGACTTACACAAAGGTGTGATTATTTTCAGCCTATCTCATCCCAAAGCTGAGATATGAGGACAAACTTAACTGGGATTTTCTCTCAATAGGTTTATTGGTGTTGAATATATTGGAATTCAATTTATGAGCTTGTTATATGTCCAATAAAGCAATATACAGATGCAATGTAGGATATATTGGACTGACTAGGCTTTTCTGATCGCACCCTTCTACTCTTGTGTTTACCTAGCTTCACTGGAAGTAGGAATCCCATCATGAAATTTACAGTTATACATTTTATGCAGTACAACATGTCCCTATATCTCAGCTTTGGGATGTGGTAGGGCAAAAATTACCACACCATTCTCGTCGTCAGGACGTCCTTGACACACGGTGTGAGTTTGAAGAAGATCTGAGGAGGATACTTTTTTTCACCCAAAAAAACACTAAGGGGTACCCCTTTGTGTTTTTTTTTTTTTTGACTAAAATTTTGACCGTCTCAGATTTCTTCCAAACTTACGATGTTGATTAAGCAGGTCCTGACTTACACAGGGGTGTGATTATTTTCAGCCTATCTAATCCCAAAGCTGAGAATTGAGGACTTACGTAACTGGGATTTTCTCTCAATTGGTTTATTGGTGTTGAATATATTGGAATTAAATTTATGAACTTGTTATACGTCCAATAAAGCAAAATACAGATGCAATGTAGGATATATTGGACTGACTAGGCTTTTCTGATCGCACCCTTCTACTCTTGTGTTTACCTAGCTTCACTGGAAGTAGGAATCCCATCATGAAATTTACAGTTATACATTTTATGCAGCAAAACATGTCCCTATATCTCAGCTTTGGGATGTGGTAGGGCAACAATTACCACACCACTGTCTTTGTCAGGACCTCCCTTTCACATGGTGTGGGTTTGAAGAAGAGCTGAGGAGGTCACATATTTCACCCAAAAAAACATTAAGGGGTACCCCTTTGTGTTTTTTTAGACTCAATTTTTGACCGTCTCAGATTTCTTCCAAACTCACGATATTGATTAGGCAGGTCCTGACTTACACAAAGGTGTGATTATTTTCAGCCTATCTCATCCCAAAGCTGAGATATGAGGACAAACTTAACTGGGATTTTCTCTCAATAGGTTTATTGGTGTTGAATATATTGGAATTCAATTTATGAGCTTTTTATACGTCCAATAAAGCAAAATACAGATGCAATGTAGGATATATTGGACTGACTAGGCTTTTCTGATCGCACCCTTCTACTCTTGTGTTTACCTAGCTTCACTGGAAGTAGGAATCCCATCATGAAATTTACAGTTATACATTTTATGCAGCAAAACATGTCCCTATATCTCAGCTTTGGGATGTGGTAGGGCAACAATTACCACACCACTGTCTTTGTCAGGACCTCCCTTTCACATGGTGTGGGTTTGAAGAAGAGCTGAGGAGGTCACATATTTCACCCAAAAAACACTAAGGGGTACCCCTTTGTGTTTTTTAGACTCAATTTTTGACCGTCTCAGATTTCTTCCAAACTCACGATGTTGATTAGGCAGGTCCTGACTTACACAAAGGTGTGATTATTTTCAGCCTATCTCATCCCAAAGCTGAGATATGAGGACAAACTTAACTGGGATTTTCTCTCAATAGGTTTATTGGTGTTGAATATATTGGAATTCAATTTATGAGCTTTTTATACGTCCAATAAAGCAAAATACAGATGCAATGTAGGATATATTGGACTGACTAGGCTTTTCTGATCGCGCCCTTCTACTCATGTGTTTACCTAGCTTCACTGGAAGTAGGAATCCCATCATGAAATTTACAGTTATACATTTTATGCAGTACAACATGTCCCTATATCTCAGCTTTGGGATGTGGTAGGGCAACAATTACCACACCATTCTCGTCGTCAGGACCTCTCTGACACACGGTGTGGGTTTGAAGAAGAGCTGAGGAGGTCACATATTTCACCCAAAAAAACACTAAGGGGTACCCCTTTGTGTTTTTTTAGACTCAATTTTTGACCGTCTCAGATTTCTTCCAAACTCATGATGTTGATTAGGCAGGTCCTGACTTACACAAAGGTGTGATTATTTTCAGCCTATCTCATCCCAAAGCTGAGATATGAGGACAAACTTAACTGGGATTTTCTCTCAATAGGTTTATTGGTGTTAAATATATTGGAATTCAATTTATGAGCTTGTTATATGTCCAATAAAGCAATATACAGATGCAATGTAGGATATATTGGACTGACTAGGCTTTTCTGATCGCACCCTTCTACTCTTGTGTTTACCTAGCTTCACTGGAAGTAGGAATCCCATCATGAAATTTACAGTTATACATTTTATGCAGTACAACATGTCCCTATATCTCAGCTTTGGGATGTGGTAGAGCAAAAATTACCACACCATTCTCGTCGTCAGGACGTCCTTGACACACGGTGTGAGTTTGAAGAAGATCTGAGGAGGATACTTTTTTTCACCCAAAAAAACACTAAGGGGTACCCCTTTGTGTTTTTTTTTTTTTTTGACTAAAATTTTGACCGTCTCAGATTTCTTCCAAACTTACGATGTTGATTAAGCAGGTCCTGACTTACACAGGGGTGTGATTATTTTCAGCCTATCTAATCCCAAAGCTGAGAATTGAGGACTTACGTAACTGGGATTTTCTCTCAATTGGTTTATTGGTGTTGAATATATTGGAATTAAATTTATGAACTTGTTATACGTCCAATAAAGCAAAATACAGATGCAATGTAGGATATATTGGACTGACTAGGCTTTTCTGATCGCACCCTTCTACTCTTGTGTTTACCTAGCTTCACTGGAAGTAGGAATCCCATCATGAAATTTACAGTTATACATTTTATGCAGCAAAACATGTCCCTATATCTCAGCTTTGGGATGTGGTAGGGCAACAATTACCACACCACTGTCTTTGTCAGGACCTCCCTTTCACATGGTGTGGGTTTGAAGAAGAGCTGAGGAGGTCACATATTTCACCCAAAAAAACATTAAGGGGTACCCCTTTGTGTTTTTTTAGACTCAATTTTTGACCGTCTCAGATTTCTTCCAAACTCACGATATTGATTAGGCAGGTCCTGACTTACACAAAGGTGTGATTATTTTCAGCCTATCTCATCCCAAAGCTGAGATATGAGGACAAACTTAACTGGGATTTTCTCTCAATAGGTTTATTGGTGTTGAATATATTGGAATTCAATTTATGAGCTTTTTATACGTCCAATAAAGCAAAATACAGATGCAATGTAGGATATATTGGACTGACTAGGCTTTTCTGATCGCACCCTTCTACTCTTGTGTTTACCTAGCTTCACTGGAAGTAGGAATCCCATCATGAAATTTACAGTTATACATTTTATGCAGCAAAACATGTCCCTATATCTTAGCTTTGGGATGTGGTAGGGCAACAATTACCACACCATTCTCGTCATCAGGACCTCTCTGACACACGGTGTGGGTTTGAAGAAGATCTGAGGAGGTCACATATTTCACCCAAAAAACACTAAGGGGTACCCCTTTGTGTTTTTTTAGACTCAATTTTTGACCGTCTCATATTTCTTCCAAACTCACGGTGTTGATTAGGCAGGTCCTGACTTACACAAAGGTGTGATTATTTTCAGCCTATCTCATCCCAAAGCTGAGATATGAGGACAAACTTAACTGGGATTTTCTCTCAATAGGTTTATTGGTGTTGAATATATTGGAATTAAATTTATGAGCTTGTTATATGTCCAATAAAGCAATATACAGATGCAATGTAGGATATATTGGACTGACTAGGCTTTTCTGATCGCACCCTTCTACTCTTGTGTTTACCTAGCTTCACTGGAAGTAGGAATCCCATCATGAAATTTACAGTTATACATTTTATGCAGTACAACATGTCCCTATATCTCAGCTTTGGGATGTGGTAGGGCAAAAATTACCACACCATTCTCATCGTCAGGACGTCCTTGACACACGGTGTGAGTTTGAAGAAGATCTGAGGAGGATACTTTTTTTCACGCAAAAAAACACTAAGGGGTACCCCTTTGTGTTTTTTTTTTTTTGACTAAAATTTTGACCGTCTCAGATTTCTTCCAAACTTACGATGTTGATTAAGCAGGTCCTGACTTACACAGGGGTGTGATTATTTTCAGCCTATCTAATCCCAAAGCTTAGAATTGAGGACTTACGTAACTGGGATTTTCTCTCAATTGGTTTATTGGTGTTGAATATATTGGAATTAAATTTATGAACTTGTTATACGTCCAATAAAGCAAAATACAGATGCAATGTAGGATATATTGGACTGACTAGGCTTTTCTGATCGCACCCTTCTACTCTTGTGTTTACCTAGCTTCACTGGAAGTAGGAATCCCATCATGAAATTTACAGTTATACATTTTATGCAGCAAAACATGTCCCTATATCTCAGCTTTGGGATGTGGTAGGGCAACAATTACCACACCACTGTCTTTGTCAGGACCTCCCTTTCACATGGTGTGGGTTTGAAGAAGAGCTGAGGAGGTCACATATTTCACCCAAAAAAACACTAAGGGGTACCCCTTTGTGTTTTTTTAGACTCAATTTTTGACCGTCTCAGATTTCTTCCAAACTCACGATATTGATTAGGTAGGTCCTGACTTACACAAAGGTGTGATTATTTTCAGCCTATCTCATCCCAAAGCTGAGATATGAGGACAAACTTAAATAGGATTTTCTCTCAATAGGTTTATTGGTGTTGAATATATTGGAATTCAATTTATGAGCTTTTTATACATCCAATAAAGCAAAATACAGATGCAATGTAGGATATATTGGACTGACTAGGCTTTTCTGATCGCACCCTTCTACTCATGTGTTTACCTAGCTTCACTGGAAGAAGGAATCCCATCATGAAATTTACAGTTGTACATTCTATGCAGCAAAACATGTCCCTATATCTCAGCTTTGGGATGTGGTAGGGCAACAATTACCACACCACTGTCTTTGTCAGGACCTCCCTGACACATGGTGTGGGTTTGAAGAAGAGCTGAGGAGGTCACATATTTCACCCAAAAAAACACTAAGGGGTACCCCTTTGTGTTTTTTTAGACTCAATTTTTGACCGTCTCAGATTTCTTCCAAACTCACGATGTTGATTAGGCAGGTCCTGACTTACACAAAGGTGTGATTATTTTCAGCCTATCTCATCCCAAAGCTGAGATATGAGGACAAACTTAACTGGGATTTTCTCTCAATAGGTTTATTGGTGTTGAATATATTGGAATTCAATTTATGAGCTTTTTATACGTCCAATAAAGCAAAATACAGATGCAATGTAGGATATATTGGACTGACTAGGCTTTTCTGATCGCACCCTTCTACTCATGTGTTTACCTAGCTTCACTGGAAGTAGGAATCCCATCATGAAATTTACAGTTATACATTTTATGCAGCACAACATGTCCCTATATCTTAGCTTTGGGATGTGGTAGGGCAACAATTACCACACCACTGTCTTTGTCAGGACCTCTCTGACACACGGTGTGGGTTTGAAGAAGATCTGAGGAGGTCACATATTTCACCCAAAAAACACTAAGGGGTACCCCTTTGTGTTTTTTTAGTCTAAATTTTTGACCGTCTCAGATTTCTTCCAAACTCACGGTGTTGATTAGGCAGGTCCTGACTTACACAAAGGTGTGATTATTTTCAGCCTATCTCATCCCAAAGCTGAGATATGAGGACAAACTTAACTAGGATTTTCTCTCAATAGGTTTATTGGTGTTGAATATATTGGAATTCAATTTATGAGCTTTTTATACGTCCAATAAAGCAAAATACAGATGCAATGTAGGATATATTGGACTGACTAGGCTTTTCTGATTGCACCCTTCTACTCTTGTGTTTACCTAGCTTCACTGGAAGTAGGAATCCCATCATGAAGTTTACAGTTATACATTTTATGCAGTACAACATGTCCCTATATCTTAGCTTTGGGATGTGGTAGGGCAAAAATTACCACACCACTGTCTTCATCAGGACCTCTCTGACACACGGTGTGGGTTTGAAGAAGAGTTGAGGAGGTCACATATTTCACCCAAAAAAACACTAAGGGGTACCCCTTTGTGTTTTTTAGACTAAATTTTTGACCATCTCAGATTTCTTCCAAACTCACGGTGTTGATTAGGCAGGTCCTGACTTACACAAAGGTGTGATTATTTTCAGCCTATCTCATCCCAAAGCTGAGATATGAGGACAAACTTAACTAGGATTTTCTCTCAATAGGTTTATTGGTGTTGAATATATTGGAATTCAATTTATGAGCTTTTTATACGTCCAATAAAGCAAAATACAGATGCAATGTAGGATATATTGGACTGACTAGGCTTTTCTGATTGCACCCTTCTACTCTTGTGTTTACCTAGCTTCACTGGAAGTAGGAATCCCATCATGAAATTTACAGTTATACATTTTATGCAGCACAACATGTCCCTATATCTTAGCTTTGGGATGTGGTAGGGCAACAATTTCCACACCACTGTCTTTGTCAGGACCTCTCTGACACACGGTGTGGGTTTGAAGAAGATCTGAGGAGGTCACATATTTCACCCAAAAAACACTAAGGGGTACCCCTTTGTGTTTTTTTAGACTCAATTTTTGACCGTCTCAGATTTCTTAAAAACTCACGGTGTTGATTAGGCAGGTCCTGACTTACACAAAGGTGTGATTATTTTCAGTCAATCTATTCCCAAAGCTGAGATATGAGGACAAACTTAACTGGGAATTTCTCTCAATAGGTTTATTGGTGTTGAATATATTGGAATTAATTTTATGAGCTTTTTATACGTCCAATAAAGCAAAATACAGATGCAATGTAGGATATATTGGACTGACTAGGCTTTTCTGATTGCACCCTTCTACTCTTGTGTTTACCTAGCTTCACTGGAAGTAGGAATCCCATCATGAAATTTACAGTTATACATTTTATGCAGCAAAACATGTCCCTATATCTCAGCTTTGGGATGTGGTAGGGCAAAAATTACCACACCACTGTCTTCGTCAGGACCTCTCTGACACACGGTGTGGGTTTGAAGAAGAGCTGAGGAGGTCACATATTTCACCCAAAAAAACACTAAGGGGTACCCCTTTGTGTTTTTTTAGACTCAATTTTTGACCGTCTCAGATTTCTTCCAAACTCACGATATTGATTAGGCAGGTCCTGACTTACACAAAGGTGTGATTATTTTCAGCCTATCTCATCCCAAAGCTGAGATATGAGGACAAACTTAACTGGGATTTTCTCTCAATAGGTTTATTGGTGTTGAATATATTGGAATTCAATTTATGAGCTTGTTATATGTCCAATAAAGCAATATACAGATGCAATGTAGGATATATTGGACTGACTAGGCTTTTCTGATCGCACCCTTCTACTCTTGTGTTTACCTAGCTTCACTGGAAGTAGGAATCCCATCATGAAATTTACAGTTATACATTTTATGCAGTACAACATGTCCCTATATCTCAGCTTTGGGATGTGGTAGGGCAAAAATTACCACACCACTGTCTTCGTCAGGACCTCTCTGACACACGGTGTGGGTTTGAAGAAGAGCTGAGGAGGTCACATGTTTCACCCAAAAAAACACTAAGGGGTACCCCTTTGTGTTTTTTTTGTTTTGACTAAAATTTTGACCGTCTCAGATTTCTTCCAAACTTACGATGTTGATTAAGCAGGTCCTGACTTACACAGGGGTGTGATTATTTTCAGCCTATCTAATCCCAAAGCTGAGAATTGAGGACTTACGTAACTGGGATTTTCTCTCAATTGGTTTATTGGTGTTGAATATATTGGAATTAAATTCATGAACTTGTTATACGTCCAATAAAGCAAAATACAGATGCAATGTAGGATATATTGGACTGACTAGGCTTTTCTGATCGCACCCTTCTACTCATGTGTTTACCTAGCTTCACTGGAAGAAGGAATCCCATCATGAAATTTACAGTTATACATTTTATGCAGCAAAACGTGTCCCTATATCTCAGCTTTGGGATGTGGTAGGGCAACAATTACCACACCACTGTCTTTGTCAGGACCTCCCTGACACATGGTGTGGGTTTGAAGAAGAGCTGAGGAGGTCACATATTTCACCCAAAAAAACACTAAGGGGTACCCCTTTGTGTTTTTTTAGACTCAATTTTTGACCGTCTCAGATTTCTTCCAAACTCATGATGTTGATTAGGCAGGTCCTGACTTACACAAAGGTGTGATTATTTTCAGCCTATCTCATCCCAAAGCTGAGATATGAGGACAAACTTAACTGGGATTTTCTCTCAATAGGTTTATTGGTGTTGAATATATTGGAATTCAATTTATGAGCTTGTTATATGTCCAATAAAGCAATATACAGATGCAATGTAGGATATATTGGACTGACTAGGCTTTTCTGATCGCACCCTTCTACTCTTGTGTTTACCTAGCTTCACTGGAAGTAGGAATCCCATCATGAAATTTACAGTTATACATTTTATGCAGTACAACATGTCCCTATATCTCAGCTTTGGGATGTGGTAGGGCAAAAATTACCACACCACTGTCTTCGTCAGGACCTCTCTGACACACGGTGTGGGTTTGAAGAAGAGCTGAGGAGGTCACATGTTTCACCCAAAAAAACACTAAGGGGTACCCCTTTGTGTTTTTTTTGTTTTGACTAAAATTTTGACCGTCTCAGATTTCTTCCAAACTTACGATGTTGATTAAGCAGGTCCTGACTTACACAGGGGTGTGATTATTTTCAGCCTATCTAATCCCAAAGCTGAGAATTGAGGACTTACGTAACTGGGATTTTCTCTCAATTGGTTTATTGGTGTTGAATATATTGGAATTAAATTTATGAACTTGTTATACGTCCAATAAAGCAAAATACAGATGCAATGTAGGATATATTGGACTGACTAGGCTTTTCTGATCGCACCCTTCTACTCTTGTGTTTACCTAGCTTCACTGGAAGTAGGAATCCCATCATGAAATTTACAGTTATACATTTTATGCAGCAAAACATGTCCCTATATCTCAGCTTTGGGATGTGGTAGGGCAACAATTACCACACCACTGTCTTTGTCAGGACCTCCCTTTCACATGGTGTGGGTTTGAAGAAGAGCTGAGGAGGTCACATATTTCACCCAAAAAAACACTAAGGGGTACCCCTTTGTGTTTTTTTAGACTCAATTTTTGACCGTCTCAGATTTCTTCCAAACTCACGATATTGATTAGGCAGGTCCTGACTTACACAAAGGTGTGATTATTTTCAGCCTATCTCATCCCAAAGCTGAGATATGAGGACAAACTTAACTGGGATTTTCTCTCAATAGGTTTATTGGTGTTGAATATATTGGAATTCAATTTATGAGCTTTTTATACGTCCAATAAAGCAAAATACAGATGCAATGTAGGATATATTGGACTGACTAGGCTTTTCTGATCGCACCCTTCTACTCATGTGTTTACCTAGCTTCACTGGAAGAAGGAATCCCATCATGAAATTTACAGTTATACATTTTATGCAGCAAAACATGTCCCTATATCTCAGCTTTGGGATGTGGTAGGGCAACAATTACCACACCACTGTCTTTGTCAGGACCTCCCTGACACATGGTGTGGGTTTGAAGAAGAGCTGAGGAGGTCACATATTTCACCCAAAAAAACACTAAGGGTTACCCCTTTGTGTTTTTTTAGACTCAATTTTTGACCGTCTCAGATTTCTTCCAAACTCATGATGTTGATTAGGCAGGTCCTGACTTACACAAAGGTGTGATTATTTTCAGCCTATCTCATCCCAAAGCTGAGATATGAGGACAAACTTAACTGGGATTTTCTCTCAATAGGTTTATTGGTGTTGAATATATTGGAATTCAATTTATGAGCTTGTTATATGTCCAATAAAGCAATATACAGATGCAATGTAGGATATATTGGACTGACTAGGCTTTTCTGATCGCACCCTTCTACTCTTGTGTTTACCTAGCTTCACTGGAAGTAGGAATCCCATCATGAAATTTACAGTTATACATTTTATGCAGTACAACATGTCCCTATATCTCAGCTTTGGGATGTGGTAGGGCAAAAATTACCACACCATTCTCGTCGTCAGGACGTCCTTGACACACGGTGTGAGTTTGAAGAAGATCTGAGGAGGATACTTTTTTTCACCCAAAAAAACACTAAGGGGTACCCCTTTGTGTTTTTTTTTTTTTTTTGACTAAAATTTTGACCGTCTCAGATTTCTTCCAAACTTACGATGTTGATTAAGCAGGTCCTGACTTACACAGGGGTGTGATTATTTTCAGCCTATCTAATCCCAAAGCTGAGATATGAGGACAAACTTAACTGGGATTTTCTCTCAATAGGTTTATTGGTGTTGAATATATTGGAATTCAATTTATGAGCTTTTTATACGTCCAATAAAGCAAAATACAGATGCAATGTAGGATATATTGGACTGACTAGGCTTTTCTGATCGCACCCTTCTACTCATGTGTTTACCTAGCTTCACTGGAAGTAGGAATCCCATCATGAAATTTACAGTTATACATTTTATGCAGCACAACATGTCCCTATATCTTAGCTTTGGGATGTGGTAGGGCAACAATTACCACACCACTGTCTTTGTCAGGACCTCTCTGACACACGGTGTGGGTTTGAAGAAGATCTGAGGAGGTCACATAGTTCACCCAAAAAACACTAAGGGGTACCCCTTTGTGTTTTTTTAGACTAAATCTTTGACCGTCTCAGATTTCTTCCAAACTCACGGTGTTGATTAGGCAGGTCCTGACTTACACAAAGGTGTGATTATTTTCAGCCTATCTCATCCCAAAGCTGAGATATGAGGACAAACTTAACTAGGATTTTCTCTCAATAGGTTTATTGGTGTTGAATATATTGGAATTCAATTTATGAGCTTTTTATACGTCCAATAAAGCAAAATACAGATGCAATGTAGGATATATTGGACTGACTAGGCTTTTCTGATTGCACCCTTCTACTCTTGTGTTTACCTAGCTTCACTGGAAGTAGGAATCCCATCATGAAATTTACAGTTATACATTTTATGCAGCACAACATGTCCCTATATCTCAGCTTTGGGATGTGGTAGGGCAAAAATTACCACACCACTGTCTTCATCAGGACCTCTCTGACACACGGTGTGGGTTTGAAGAAGAGTTGAGGAGGTCACATATTTCACCCAAAAAAACACTAAGGGGTACCCCTTTGTGTTTTTTAGACTAAATTTTTGACCGTCTCAGATTTCTTAAAAACTCACGGTGTTGATTAGGCAGGTCCTGACTTACACAAAGGTGTGATTATTTTCAGTCTATCTCATCCCAAAGCTGAGATATGAGGACAAACTTAACTGGGAATTTCTCTCAATAGGTTTATTGGTGTTGAATATATTGGAATTAATTTTATGAGCTTTTTATACGTCCAATAAAGCAAAATACAGATGCAATGTAGGATATATTGGACTGACTAGGCTTTTCTGATTGCACCCTTCTACTCTTGTGTTTACCTAGCTTCACTGGAAGTAGGAATCCCATCATGAAATTTACAGTTATACATTTTATGCAGCAAAACATGTCCCTATATCTCAGCTTTGGGATGTGGTAGGGCAAAAATTACCACACCACTGTCTTCGTCAGGACCTCTCTGACACACGGTGTGGGTTTGAAGAAGAGCTGAGGAGGTCACATATTTCACCCAAAAAAACACTAAAGGGTACCCCTTTGTGTTTTTTAGACTAAATTTTTGACCATCTCAGATTTCTTCCAAACTCACGGTGTTGATTAGGCAGGTCCTGACTTACACAAAGGTGTGATTATTTTCAGCCTATCTCATCCCAAAGCTGAGATATGAGGACAAACTTAACTAGGATTTTCTCTCAATAGGTTTATTGGTGTTGAATATATTGGAATTCAATTTATGAGCTTTTTATACGTCCAATAAAGCAAAATACAGATGCAATGTAGGATATATTGGACTGACTAGGCTTTTCTGATTGCACCCTTCTACTCTTGTGTTTACCTAGCTTCACTGGAAGTAGGAATCCCATCATGAAATTTACAGTTATACATTTTATGCAGCACAACATGTCCCTATATCTTAGCTTTGGGATGTGGTATGGCAAAAATTACCACACCACTGTCTTCGTCAGGACCTCTCTGACACACGTTGTGGGTTTGAAGAAGAGCTGAGGAGGTCACATATTTCACCCAAAAAAACACTAAGGGGTACCCCTTTGTGTTTTTTAGACTAAATTTTTGACCATCTCAAATTTCTTCCAAACTCACGGTGTTGATTAGGCAGGTCCTGACTTACACAAAGGTGTGATTATTTTCAGTCTATCTCATCCCAAAGCTGAGATATGAGGACAAACTTAACTGGGAATTTCTCTCAATAGGTTTATTGGTGTTGAATATATTGGCATTAAATTTATGAGCTTTTTATACGTCCAATAAAGCAAAATACAGATGCAATGTAGGATATATTGGACTGACTAGGCTTTTCTGATCGCACCCTTCTACTCTTGTGTTTACCTAGCTTCACTGGAAGTAGGAATCCCATCATGAAATTTACAGTTATACATTTTATGCAGTACAACATGTCCCTATATCTCAGCTTTGGGATGTGGTAGGGCAAAAATTACCACACCATTCTCGTCGTCAGGACGTCCTTGACACACGGTGTGAGTTTGAAGAAGATCTGAGGAGGATACTTTTTTTCACCCAAAAAAACACTAAGGGGTACCCCTCTGTGTTTTTTTTGTTTTGACTAAAATTTTGACCGTCTCAGATTTCTTCCAAACTTACGATGTTGATTAAGCAGGTCCTGACTTACACAGGGGTGTGATTATTTTCAGCCTATCTAATCCCAAAGCTGAGAATTGAGGACTTACGTAACTGGGATTTTCTCTCAATTGGTTTATTGGTGTTGAATATATTGGAATTAAATTTATGAACTTGTTATACGTCCAATAAAGCAAAATACAGATGCAATGTAGGATATATTGGACTGACTAGGCTTTTCTGATCGCACCCTTCTACTCTTGTGTTTACCTAGCTTCACTGGAAGTAGGAATCCCATCATGAAATTTACAGTTATACATTTTATGCAGCAAAACATGTCCCTATATCTCAGCTTTGGGATGTGGTAGGGCAACAATTACCACACCACTGTCTTTGTCAGGACCTCCCTTTCACATGGTGTGGGTTTGAAGAAGAGCTGAGGAGGTCACATATTTCACCCAAAAAAACACTAAGGGGTACCCCTTTGTGTTTTTTTAGACTCAATTTTTGACCATCTCAGATTTCTTCCAAACTCACGATATTGATTAGGCAGGTCCTGACTTACACAAAGGTGTGATTATTTTCAGCCTATCTCATCCCAAAGCTGAGATATGAGGACAAACTTAACTGGGATTTTCTCTCAATAGGTTTATTGGTGTTGAATATATTGGAATTCAATTTATGAGCTTTTTATACGTCCAATAAAGCAAAATACAGATGCAATGTAGGATATATTGGACTGACTAGGCTTTTCTGATCGCACCCTTCTACTCATGTGTTTACCTAGCTTCACTGGAAGAAGGAATCCCATCATGAAATTTACAGTTATACATTTTATGCAGCAAAACATGTCCCTATATCTCAGCTTTGGGATGTGGTAGGGCAACAATTACCACACCACTGTCTTTGTCAGGACCTCCCTGACACATGGTGTGGGTTTGAAGAAGAGCTGAGGAGGTCACATATTTCACCCAAAAAAACACTAAGGGGTACCCCTTTGTGTTTTTTTAGACTCAATTTTTGACCGTCTCAGATTTCTTCCAAACTCATGATGTTGATTAGGCAGGTCCTGACTTACACAAAGGTGTGATTATTTTCAGCCTATCTCATCCCAAAGCTGAGATATGAGGACAAACTTAACTGGGATTTTCTCTCAATAGGTTTATTGGTGTTGAATATATTGGAATTCAATTTATGAGCTTGTTATATGTCCAATAAAGCAATATACAGATGCAATGTAGGATATATTGGACTGACTAGGCTTTTCTGATCGCACCCTTCTACTCTTGTGTTTACCTAGCTTCACTGGAAGTAGGAATCCCATCATGAAATTTACAGTTATACATTTTATGCAGTACAACATGTCCCTATATCTCAGCTTTGGGATGTGGTAGGGCAAAAATTACCACACCACTGTCTTTGTCAGGACCTCTCTGACACACGGTGTGGGTTTGAAGAAGAGCTGAGGAGGTCACATGTTTCACCCAAAAAAACACTAAGGGGTACCCCTTTGTGTTTTTTTTGTTTTGACTAAAATTTTGACCGTCTCAGATTTCTTCCAAACTTACGATGTTGATTAAGCAGGTCCTGACTTACACAGGGGTGTGATTATTTTCAGCCTATCTAATCCCAAAGCTGAGAATTGAGGACTTACGTAACTGGGATTTTCTCTCAATTGGTTTATTGGTGTTGAATATATTGGAATTAAATTTATGAACTTGTTATACGTCCAATAAAGCAAAATACAGATGCAATGTAGGATATATTGGACTGACTAGGCTTTTCTGATCGCACCCTTCTACTCTTGTGTTTACCTAGCTTCACTGGAAGTAGGAATCCCATCATGAAATTTACAGTTATACATTTTATGCAGCAAAACATGTCCCTATATCTCAGCTTTGGGATGTGGTAGGGCAACAATTACCACACCACTGTCTTTGTCAGGACCTCCCTTTCACATGGTGTGGGTTTGAAGAAGAGCTGAGGAGGTCACATATTTCACCCAAAAGACTCAATTTTTGACCGTCTCAGATTTCTTCCAAACTCACGATGTTGATTAGGCAGGTCCTGACTTACACAAAGGTGTGATTATTTTCAGCCTATCTCATCCCAAAGCTGAGATATGAGGACAAACTTAACTGGGATTTTCTCTCAATAGGTTTATTGGTGTTGAATATATTGGAATTCAATTTATGAGCTTGTTATATGTCCAATAAAGCAATATACAGATGCAATGTAGGATATATTGGACTGACTAGGCTTTTCTGATCGCACCCTTCTACTCTTGTGTTTACCTAGCTTCACTGGAAGTAGGAATCCCATCATGAAATTTACAGTTATACATTTTATGCAGTACAACATGTCCCTATATCTCAGCTTTGGGATGTGGTAGGGCAAAAATTACCACACCACTGTCTTCGTCAGGACCTCTCTGACACACGGTGTGGGTTTGAAGAAGAGCTGAGGAGGTCACATGTTTCACCCAAAAAAACACTAAGGGGTACCCCTTTGTGTTTTTTTTGTTTTGACTAAAATTTTGACCGTCTCAGATTTCTTCCAAACTTACGATGTTGATTAAGCAGGTCCTGACTTACACAGGGGTGTGATTATTTTCAGCCTATCTAATCCCAAAGCTGAGAATTGAGGACTTACGTAACTGGGATTTTCTCTCAATTGGTTTATTGGTGTTGAATATATTGGAATTAAATTTATGAACTTGTTATACGTCCAATAAAGCAAAATACAGATGCAATGTAGGATATATTGGACTGACTAGGCTTTTCTGATCGCACCCTTCTACTCTTGTGTTTACCTAGCTTCACTGGAAGTAGGAATCCCATCATGAAATTTACAGTTATACATTTTATGCAGCAAAACATGTCCCTATATCTCAGCTTTGGGATGTGGTAGGGCAACAATTACCACACCACTGTCTTTGTCAGGACCTCCCTTTCACATGGTGTGGGTTTGAAGAAGAGCTGAGGAGGTCACATATTTCACCCAAAAAAACACTAAGGGGTACCCCTTTGTGTTTTTTTAGACTCAATTTTTGACCGTCTCAGATTTCTTCCAAACTCACGATATTGATTAGGCAGGTCCTGACTTACACAAAGGTGTGATTATTTTCAGCCTATCTCATCCCAAAGCTGAGATATGAGGACAAACTTAACTGGGATTTTCTCTCAATAGGTTTATTGGTGTTGAATATATTGGAATTCAATTTATGAGCTTTTTATACGTCCAATAAAGCAAAATACAGATGCAATGTAGGATATATTGGACTGACTAGGCTTTTCTGATCGCACCCTTCTACTCATGTGTTTACCTAGCTTCACTGGAAGAAGGAATCCCATCATGAAATTTACAGTTATACATTTTATGCAGCAAAACATGTCCCTATATCTCAGCTTTGGGATGTGGTAGGGCAACAATTACCACACCACTGTCTTTGTCAGGACCTCCCTGACACATGGTGTGGGTTTGAAGAAGAGCTAAGGAGGTCACATATTTCACCCAAAAAAACACTAAGGGGTACCCCTTTGTGTTTTTTTAGACTCAATTTTTGACCGTCTCAGATTTCTTCCAAACTCATGATGTTGATTAGGCAGGTCCTGACTTACACAAAGGTGTGATTATTTTCAGCCTATCTCATCCCAAAGCTGAGATATGAGGACAAACTTAACTGGGATTTTCTCTCAATAGGTTTATTGGTGTTGAATATATTGGAATTCAATTTATGAGCTTGTTATATGTCCAATAAAGCAATATACAGATGCAATGTAGGATATATTGGACTGACTAGGCTTTTCTGATCGCACCCTTCTACTCTTGTGTTTACCTAGCTTCACTGGAAGTAGGAATCCCATCATGAAATTTACAGTTATACATTTTATGCAGTACAACATGTCCCTATATCTCAGCTTTGGGATGTGGTAGGGCAAAAATTACCACACCACTGTCTTCGTCAGGACCTCTCTGACACACGGTGTGGGTTTGAAGAAGAGCTGAGGAGGTCACATGTTTCACCCAAAAAAACACTAAGGGGTACCCCTTTGTGTTTTTTTTGTTTTGACTAAAATTTTGACCGTCTCAGATTTCTTCCAAACTTACGATGTTGATTAAGCAGGTCCTGACTTACACAGGGGTGTGATTATTTTCAGCCTATCTAATCCCAAAGCTGAGAATTGAGGACTTACGTAACTGGGATTTTCTCTCAATTGGTTTATTGGTGTTGAATATATTGGAATTAAATTTATGAACTTGTTATACGTCCAATAAAGCAAAATACAGATGCAATGTAGGATATATTGGACTGACTAGGCTTTTCTGATCGCACCCTTCTACTCTTGTGTTTACCTAGCTTCACTGGAAGTAGGAATCCCATCATGAAATTTACAGTTATACATTTTATGCAGTACAACATGTCCCTATATCTCAGCTTTGGGATGTGGTAGGGCAAAAATTACCACACCACTGTCTTCGTCAGGACCTCTCTGACACACGGTGTGGGTTTGAAGAAGAGCTGAGGAGGTCACATGTTTCACCCAAAAAAACACTAAGGGGTACCCCTTTGTGTTTTTTTTGTTTTGACTAAAATTTTGACCGTCTCAGATTTCTTCCAAACTTACGATGTTGATTAAGCAGGTCCTGACTTACACAGGGGTGTGATTATTTTCAGCCTATCTAATCCCAAAGCTGAGAATTGAGGACTTACGTAACTGGGATTTTCTCTCAATTGGTTTATTGGTGTTGAATATATTGGAATTAAATTTATGAACTTGTTATACGTCCAATAAAGCAAAATACAGATGCAATGTAGGATATATTGGACTGACTAGGCTTTTCTGATCGCACCCTTCTACTCTTGTGTTTACCTAGCTTCACTGGAAGTAGGAATCCCATCATGAAATTTACAGTTATACATTTTATGCAGCAAAACATGTCCTTATATCTCAGCTTTGGGATGTGGTAGGGCAACAATTACCACACCACTGTCTTTGTCAGGACCTCCCTTTCACATGGTGTGGGTTTGAAGAAGAGCTGAGGAGGTCACATATTTCACCCAAAAAAACACTAAGGGGTACCCCTTTGTGTTTTTTTAGACTCAATTTTTGACCGTCTCAGATTTCTTCCAAACTCACGATATTGATTAGGCAGGTCCTGACTTACACAAAGGTGTGATTATTTTCAGCCTATCTCATCCCAAAGCTGAGATATGAGGACAAACTTAACTGGGATTTTCTCTCAATAGGTTTATTGGTGTTGAATATATTGGAATTCAATTTATGAGCTTTTTATACGTCCAATAAAGCAAAATACAGATGCAATGTAGGATATATTGGACTGACTAGGCTTTTCTGATCGCACCCTTCTACTCATGTGTTTACCTAGCTTCACTGGAAGAAGGAATCCCATCATGAAATTTACAGTTATACATTTTATGCAGCAAAACATGTCCCTATATCTCAGCTTTGGGATGTGGTAGGGCAACAATTACCACACCACTGTCTTTGTCAGGACCTCCCTGACACATGGTGTGGGTTTGAAGAAGAGCTAAGGAGGTCACATATTTCACCCAAAAAAACACTAAGGGGTACCCCTTTGTGTTTTTTTAGACTCAATTTTTGACCGTCTCAGATTTCTTCCAAACTCATGATGTTGATTAGGCAGGTCCTGACTTACACAAAGGTGTGATTATTTTCAGCCTATCTCATCCCAAAGCTGAGATATGAGGACAAACTTAACTGGGATTTTCTCTCAATAGGTTTATTGGTGTTGAATATATTGGAATTCAATTTATGAGCTTGTTATATGTCCAATAAAGCAATATACAGATGCAATGTAGGATATATTGGACTGACTAGGCTTTTCTGATCGCACCCTTCTACTCTTGTGTTTACCTAGCTTCACTGGAAGTAGGAATCCCATCATGAAATTTACAGTTATACATTTTATGCAGTACAACATGTCCCTATATCTCAGCTTTGGGATGTGGTAGGGCAAAAATTACCACACCATTCTCGTCGTCAGGACGTCCTTGACACACGGTGTGAGTTTGAAGAAGATCTGAGGAGGATACTTTTTTTCACCCAAAAAAACACTAAGGGGTACCCCTTTGTGTTTTTTTTTTTTTTTGACTAAAATTTTGACCGTCTCAGATTTCTTCCAAACTTACGATGTTGATTAAGCAGGTCCTGACTTACACAGGGGTGTGATTATTTTCAGCCTATCTAATCCCAAAGCTGAGATATGAGGACAAACTTAACTGGGATTTTCTCTCAATAGGTTTATTGGTGTTGAATATATTGGAATTCAATTTATGAGCTTTTTATACGTCCAATAAAGCAAAATACAGATGCAATGTAGGATATATTGGACTGACTAGGCTTTTCTGATTGCACCCTTCTACTCTTGTGTTTACCTAGCTTCACTGGAAGTAGGAATCCCATCATGAAATTTACAGTTATACATTTTATGCAGCACAACATGTCCCTATATCTTAGCTTTGGGATGTGGTAGGGCAACAATTACCACACCACTGTCTTTGTCAGGACCTCTCTGACACACGGTGTGGGTTTGAAGAAGATCTGAGGAGGTCACATATTTCACCCAAAAAACACTAAGGGGTACCCCTTTGTGTTTTTTTAGACTCAATTTTTGACCGTCTCAGATTTCTTAAAAACTCACGGTGTTGATTAGGCAGGTCCTGACTTACACAAAGGTGTGATTATTTTCAGTCTATCTCATCCCAAAGCTGAGATATGAGGACAAACTTAACTGGGAATTTCTCTCAATAGGTTTATTGGTGTTGAATATATTGGAATTAATTTTATGAGCTTTTTATACGTCCAATAAAGCAAAATACAGATGCAATGTAGGATATATTGGACTGACTAGGCTTTTCTGATTGCACCCTTCTACTCTTGTGTTTACCTAGCTTCACTGGAAGTAGGAATCCCATCATGAAATTTACAGTTATACATTTTATGCAGCAAAACATGTCCCTATATCTCAGCTTTGGGATGTGGTAGGGCAAAAATTACCACACCACTGTCTTCGTCAGGACCTCTCTGACACACGTTGTGGGTTTGAAGAAGAGCTGAGGAGGTCACATATTTCACCCAAAAAAACACTAAGGGGTACCCCTTTGTGTCTTTTAGACTAAATTTTTGACCATCTCAGATTTCTTCCAAACTCACGGTGTTGATTAGGCAGGTCCTGACTTACACAAAGGTGTGATTATTTTCAGTCTATCTCATCCCAAAGCTGAGATATGAGGACAAACTTAACTGGGAATTTCTCTCAATAGGTTTATTGGTGTTGAATATATTGGCATTAAATTTATGAGCTTTTTATACGTCCAATAAAGCAAAATACAGATGCAATGTAGGATATATTGGACTGACTAGGCTTTTCTGATCGCACCCTTCTACTCATGTGTTTACCTAGCTTCACTGGAAGTAGGAATCCCATCATGAAATTTACAGTTATACATTTTATGCAGCACAACATGTCCCTATATCTTAGCTTTGGGATGTGGTAGGGCAGCAATTACCACACCACTGTCTTTGTCAGGACCTCTCTGACACACGGTGTGGGTTTGAAGAAGATCTGAGGAGGTCACATATTTCACCCAAAAAAACACTAAGGGGTACCCCTTTGTGTTTTTTAGACTCAATTTTTGACCGTCTCAGATTTCTTCCAAACTCACAGTGTTGATTAGGCAGGTCCTGACTTACACAAAGGTGTGATTATTTTCAGCCTATCTCATGCCAAAGCTGAGATATGAGGACAAACTTAACTGGGAATTTCTCTCAATAGGTTTATTGGTGTTGAATATATTGGAATTAAATTTATGAGCTTTTTATACGTCCAATTAAGCAAAATACAGATGCAATGTAGGATATATTGGACTGACTAGGCTTTTCTGATCGCACCCATCTACTCTTGTGTTTACCTAGCTTCACTGGAAGTAGGAATTCCATCATGAAATTTACAGTTATACATTTTATGCAGCAAAACATGTCCCTATATCTCAGCTTTGGGATGTGGTAGGGCAACAATTACCACACCACTGTCTTTGTCAGGACCTCCCTGACACACGGTGTGGGTTTGAAGAAGATCTGAGGAGGTCATATATTTCACCCAAAAAAACACTAAGGGGTACCCCTTTGTGTTTTTTTAGACTCAATTTTTGACCGTCTCAGATTTCTTCCAAACTCACGATGTTGATTAGGCAGGTCCTGACTTACACAAAGGTGTGATTATTTTCAGCCTATCTCATACCAAAGCTGAGATATGAGGACAAACTTAACTGGGATTTTCTCTCAATAGGTTTATTGGAGTTGAATATATTGGAATTCAATTTATGAGCTTGTTATACGTCCAATAAAGCAAAATACAGATGCAATGTAGGATATATTGGACTGACTAGGCTTTTCTGATCGCACCCTTCCACTCATGTGTTTACCTAGCTTCACTGGAAGTAGGAATCCCATCATGAAATTTACAGTTATACATTTTATGCAGCACAGCATGTCCCTATATCTTATCTTTGGGATGTGGTAGGGCAACAATTACCACACCACTGTCTTTGTCAGGACCTCTCTGACACACGGTGTGGGTTTGAAGAAGATCTGAGGAGGTCACATATTTCACCCAACTAAATTTTTGACCATCTCAGATTTCTTCCAAACTCACGGTGTTGATTAGGCAGGTCCTGACTTACACAAAGGTGTGATTATTTTTAGCCTATCTCATCCCAAAGCTGAGATATGAGGACAAACTTAACTGGGATTTTCTCTCAATAGGTTTATTGGTGTTGAATATATTGGAATTCAATTTATGAGCTTTTTATACGTCCAATAAAGCAAAATACAGATGCAATGTAGGATATATTGGACTGACTAGGCTTTTCTGATCGCACCCTTCTACTCATGTGTTTACCTAGCTTCACTGGAAGTAGGAATCCCATCATGAAATTTACAGTTATACATTTTATGCAGCACAACATGTCCCTATATCTTAGCTTTGGGATGTGGTAGGGCAACAATTACCACACCACTGTCTTTGTCAGGACCTCTCTGACACACGGTGTGGGTTTGAAGAAGATCTCAGGAGGTCACATATTTCACCCAACTAAATTTTTGACCGTCTCAGATTTCTTCCAAACTCACGGTGTTGATTAGGCAAGTCCTGACTTACACAAAGGTGTGATTATTTTCAGCCTATCTCATCCCAAAGCTGAGATATGAGGACAAACTTAACTGGGAATTTCTCTCAATAGGTTTATTGGTGTTGAATATATTGGCATTAAATTTATGAGCTGTTTATATGTCCAATAAAGCAAAATACAGATGCAATGTAGGATATATTGGACTGACTAGGCTTTTCTGATCGCACCTATCTACTCTTGTGTTTACCTAGCTTCACTGGAAGTAGGAATTCCATCATGAAATTTACAGTTATACATTTTATGCAGCAAAACATGTCCCTATATCTCAGCTTTAGGATGTGGTAGGGCAACAATTACCACACCACTGTCTTTGTCAGGACCTCCCTGACACACGGTGTGGGTTTGAAGAAGATCTGAGGAGGTCACATATTTCACCCAAAACACACTAAGGGGTACCCCTTTGTGTTTTTAAGACTCAATTTTTGACTGTCTCAGATTTCTTCCAAACTCACAGTGTTGATTAGGCAGGTCTTGACTTACACAAAGGTGTGATTATTTTCAGCCTATCTCATCCCAAAGCTGAGATATGAGGACAAACTTAACTGGGAATATCTCTCAATAGGTTCATTGGTATTGAATATATTGGAATTAAATTTATGAGCTTTTTATACGTCCAATAAAGCAAAATACAGATGCAATGTAGGATATATTGGACTGACTAGGCTTTTCTGATCACACCCTTCTACTCTTGTGTTTACCTAGCTTCACTGGAAGTAGGAATCCCATCATGAAATTTACAGTTATACATTTTATGCAGCACAACATGTCCCTATATCTTAGCTTTGGGATGTGGTAGGGCAACAATTACCACACCACTGTCTTTGTCAGGACCTCTCTGACACACGGTGTGGGTTTGAAGAAGATCTGAGGAGGTCACATATTTCACCCAACTAAATTTTTGACCATCTCAGATTTCTTCCAAACTCACGGTGTTGATTAGGCAGGTCCTGACTTACACAAAGGTGTGATTATTTTTAGCCTATCTCATCCCAAAGCTGAGATATGAGGACAAACTTAACTGGGAATATCTCTCAATAGGTTCATTGGTATTGAATATATTGGAATTAAATTTATGAGCTTTTTATACGTCCAATAAAGCAAAATACAGATGCAATGTAGGATATATTGGACTGACTAGGCTTTTCTGATCGCACCCTTCCACTCATGTGTTTACCTAGCTTCACTGGAAGTAGGAATCCCATCATGAAATTTACAGTTATACATTTTATGCAACACAACATGTCCCTATATCTCAGCTTTGGGATGTGGTAGGGCAACAATTACCACACCACTGTCTTTGTCAGGACCTCCCTGACACACGGTGTGGGTTTGAAGAAGATCTGAGGAGGTCACATATTTCACCCAAAAAAACACTAAGGGGTACCCCTTTGTGTTTTTTAGACTCAATTTTTGACCGTCTCAGATTTCTTCCAAACTCACGATGTTGATTAGGCAGGTCCTGACTTACACAAAGGTGTGATTATTTTCAGCCTATCTCATGCCAAAGCTGAGATACGAGGACAAACTTAACTGGGAATTTCTCTCAATAGGTTTATTGGTGTTGAATATATTGGAATTAAATTTATGAGCTTTTTATACGTCCAATAAAGCAAAATACAGATGCAATGTAGGATATATTGGACTGACTAGGCTTTTCTGATCGCACCCTTCTACTCATGTGTTTACCTAGCTTCACTGGAAGTAGGAATCCCATCATGAAATTTACAGTTATACATTTTATGCAGCACAACATGTCCCTATATCTTAGCTTTGGGATGTGGTAGGGCAACAATTACCACACCACTGTCTTTGTCAGGACCTCTCTGACACACGGTGTGGGTTTGAAGAAGATCTGAGGAGGTCACATATTTCACCCAACTAAATTTTTGACCGTCTCAGATTTCTTCCAAACTCACGGAGTTGATTAGGCAAGTCCTGACTTACACAAAGGTGTGATTATTTTCAGCCTATCTCATCCCAAAGCTGAGATATGAGGACAAACTTAACTGGGAATTTCTCTCAATAGGTTTATTGGTGTTGAATATATTGGCATTAAATTTATGAGCTTTTTATACGTCCAATAAAGCAAAATACAGATGCAATGTAGGATATATTGGACTGACTAGGCTTTTCTGATTGCACCCATCTACTCTTGTGTTTACCTAGCTTCACTGGAAGTAGGAATTCCATCATGAAATTTACAGTTATACATTTTATGCAGCAAAACATGTCCCTATATCTCAGCTTTAGGATGTGGTAGGGCAACAATTACCACACCACTGTCTTTGTCAGGACCTCCCTGACACACGGTGTGGGTTTGAAGAAGATCTGAGGAGGTCACATATTTCACCCAAAACACACTAAGGGGTACCCCTTTGTGTTTTTAAGACTCAATTTTTGACCGTCTCAGATTTCTTCCAAACTCACGGTGTTGATTAGGCAGGTCTTGACTTACACAAAGGTGTGATTATTTTCAGCCTATCTCATCCCAAAGCTGAGATATGAGGACATACTTAACTGGGATTTTCTCTCAATAGGTTTATTGGTGTTGAATATATTGGAATTAAATTTATGAGCTTTTTATACGTCCAATAAAGCAAAATACAGATGAAATGTAGGATATATTGGACTGCCTAGGCTTTTCTGATCGCACCCTTCTACTCTTGTGTTTACCTAGCTTCACTGAAAGTAGGAATCCCATCATGAAATTTACAGTTATACATTTTATGCAGCACAACATGTCCCTATATCTTAGCTTTGGGATGTGGTAGGGCAACAATTACCACACCACTGTCTTTGTCAGGGCCTCCCTGACACACGGTGTGGGTTTGAAGAAGATCTGAGGAGGTCACATATTTCACCCTAAAAACACTAAGGGGTACCCCTTTGTGTTTTTTAGACTCAATTTTTGACAGTCTCAGATTTCTTCCAAACTCACGGTGTTGATTAGGCAGGTCCTGACTTACACAAAGGTGTGATTATTTTCAGCCTATCTCATCCCAAAGCTGAGATATGAGGACAAACTTAACTGGGATTTTCTCTCAATAGGTTTATTGGTGTTGAATATATTGGAATTAAATTTATGAGCTTTTTATACGTACAATAAAGCAAAATACAGATGGAATGTAGGATATATTGGACTGACTAGGCTTTTCTGATCGCACCCTTCTACTCTTGTGTTTACCTAGCTTCACTGGAAGTAGGAATCCCATCATGAAATTTACAGTTATACATTTTATGCGGCACAACATGTCCCTATATCTTAGCTTTGGGATGTGGTAGGGCAACAATTACCACACCACTGTCTTTGTCAGGACCTCTCTGACACACGGTGTGGGTTTGAAGAAGATCTGAGGAGGTCACATATTTCACCCAACTAAATTTTTGACCGTCTCAGATTCCTTCCAAACTCACGGTGTTGATTAGGCAGGTCCTGACTTACACAAAGGTGAGATTATTTTCAGCCTATTTCATCCCAAAGCTGAGATATGAGGACAAACTTAACTGGGATTTTCTCTCAATAGGTTTATTGGTGTTGAATATATTGGAATTAAATTTATGAGCTTGTTATATGTCCAATAAAGCAAAATACAGATGCGATGTAGGATATATTGGACTGACTAGGCTTTTCTGATCGCACCCTTCTACTCTTGTGTTTACCTAGCTTCACTGGAAGTAGGAATCCCATCATGAAATTTACAGTTATACATTTTATGCAGCAAAACATGTCCCTATATCTCAGCTTTGGGATGTGGTAGGGCAACAATTACCACACCACTGTCTTTGTCAGGACCTCTCTGACACACGGTGTGGGTTTGAAGAAGATCTGAGGAGGTCACATATTTCACCCAAAAAAACACTAAGGGGTACCCCTTTGTGTTTTTTTAGACTCAATTTTTGACCGTCTCAGATTTCTTCCAAACTCATGGTGTTGATTAGGCAGGTCCTGACTTACACAAAGGTGTGATTATTTTCAGCCTATCTCATCCCAAAGCTGAGATATGAGGACAAACTTAACTGGGATTTTCTCTCAATAGGTTTATTGGTGTTGAATATATTGGAATTAAATTTATGAGCTTGTTATATGTCCAATAAAGCAAAATACAGATGCAATGAAGGATATATTGGACTGACTAGGCTTTTCTGATCGCACCCTTCTACTCATGTGTTTACCTAGCTTCACTGGAAGTAGGAATCCCATCATGAAATTTACAGTTATACATTTTATGCAGCACAACATGTCCCTATATCTCAGCTTTGGGATGTGGTAGGGCAACAATTACCACACCACTGTCTTTGTCAGGACCTCCCTGACACACGGTGTGGGTTTGAAGAAGATCTGAGGAGGTCACATATTTCACCCAAAAAAACACTAAGGGGTACCCCTTTGTGTTTTTTAGACTCAATTTTTGACCGTCTCAGATTTCTTCCAAACTCACGATGTTGATTAGGCAGGTCCTGACTTACACAAAGGTGTGATTATTTTCAGCCTATCTCATGCCAAAGCTGAGATATGAGGACAAACTTAACTGGGAATTTCTCTCAATAGGTTTATTGGTGTTGAATATATTGGAATTAAATTTATGAGCTTTTTATACGTCCAATAAAGCAAAATACAGATGCAATGTAGGATATATTGGACTGACTAGGCTTTTCTGATCGCACCCTTCTACTCATGTGTTTACCTAGCTTCACTGGAAGTAGGAATCCCATCATGAAATTTACAGTTATACATTTTATGCAGCACAACATGTCCCTATATCTTAGCTTTGGGATGTGGTAGGGCAACAATTACCACACCACTGTCTTTGTCAGGACCTCTCTGACACACGGTGTGGGTTTGAAGAAGATCTGAGGAGGTCACATATTTCACCCAACTAAATTTTTGACCGTCTCAGATTCCTTCCAAATTCACGGTGTTGATTAGGCAGGTCCTGACTTACACAAAGGTGTGATTATTTTCAGCCTATTTCATCCCAAAGCTGAGATATGAGGACAAACTTAACTGGGATTTTCTCTCAATAGGTTTATTGGTGTTGAATATATTGGAATTAAATTTATGAGCTTGTTATATGTCCAATAAAGCAAAATACAGATGCGATGTAGGATATATTGGACTGACTAGGCTTTTCTGATCGCACCCTTCTACTCTTGTGTTTACCTAGCTTCACTGGAAGTAGGAATCCCATCATGAAATTTACAGTTCTACATTTTATGCAGCACAACATGTCCCTATATCTTAGCTTTGGGATGTGGTAGGGCAACAATTACCACACCACTGTCTTTGTCAGGACCTCTCTGACACACGGTGTGGGTTTGAAGAAGATCTGAGGAGGTCACATATTTCACCCAAAAAAACACTAAGGGGTACCCCTTTGTGTTTTTTAGACTCAATTTTTGACAGTCTCAGATTTCTTCCAAACTCACGGTGTTGATTAGGCAGGTCCTGACTTACACAAAGGTGTGATTATTTTCAGCCTATCTCATCCCAAAGCTGAGATATGAGGACAAACTTAACTGGGATTTTCTCTCAATAGGTTTATTGGTGTTGAATATATTGGAATTAAATTTATGAGCTTTTTATACGTACAATAAAGCAAAATACAGATGCAATGTAGGATATATTGGACTGACTAGGCTTTTCTGATCGCACCCTTCTACTCTTGTGTTTACCTAGCTTCACTGGAAGTAGGAATCCCATCATGAAATTTACAGTTATACATTTTATGCAGCAAAACATGTCCCTATATCTCAGCTTTGGGATGTGGTAGGGCTACAATTACCACACCACTGTCTTTGTCAGGACCTCCCTGACACACGGTGTGGGTTTGAAGAAGAGCTGAGGAGGTCACATATTTCACCCAAAAAAACACTAAGGGGTACCCCTTTGTGTTTTTTAGACTCAATTTTTGACCGTCTCAGATTTCTTCCAAACCCACGATGTTGATTAGGCAGGTCCTGACTTACACAATGGTGTGATTATTTTCAGCCTATCTCATCCCAAAGCTGAGATATGAGGACAAACTTAACTGGGATTTTCTCTCAATAGGTTTATTGGTGTTGAATATATTGGAATTAAATTTATGAGCTTTTTATACGTCCAATAAAGCAAAATACAGATGCAATGTAGGATATATTGGACTAACTAGGCTTTTCTGATCGCACCCTTCTACTCATGTGTTTACCTAGCTTCACTGGAAGTAGGAATCCCATCATGAAATTTACAGTTATACATTTTATGCAGCACAACATGTCCCTATATCTTAGCTTTGGGATGTGGTAGGGCAACAATTACCACACCACTGTCTTTGTCAGGACCTCTCTGACACACGGTGTGGGTTTGAAGAAGATCTGAGGAGGTCACATATTTCACCCAACTAAATTTTTGACCATCTCAGATTTCTTCCAAACTCACGGTGTTGATTAGGCAGGTCCTGACTTACACAAAGGTGTGATTATTTTTAGCCTATCTCATCCCAAAGCTGAGATATGAGGACAAACTTAACTGGGAATATCTCTCAATAGGTTCATTGGTATTGAATATATTGGAATTAAATTTATGAGCTTTTTATACGTCCAATAAAGCAAAATACAGATGCAATGTAGGATATATTGGACTGACTAGGCTTTTCTGATCGCACCCTTCCACTCATGTGTTTACCTAGCTTCACTGGAAGTAGGAATCCCATCATGAAATTTACAGTTATACATTTTATGCAACACAACATGTCCCTATATCTCAGCTTTGGGATGTGGTAGGGCAACAATTACCACACCACTGTCTTTGTCAGGACCTCCCTGACACACGGTGTGGGTTTGAAGAAGATCTGAGGAGGTCACATATTTCACCCAAAAAAACACTAAGGGGTACCCCTTTGTGTTTTTTAGACTCAATTTTTGACCGTCTCAGATTTCTTCCAAACTCACGATGTTGATTAGGCAGGTCCTGACTTACACAAAGGTGTGATTATTTTCAGCCTATCTCATGCCAAAGCTGAGATACGAGGACAAACTTAACTGGGAATTTCTCTCAATAGGTTTATTGGTGTTGAATATATTGGAATTAAATTTATGAGCTTTTTATACGTCCAATAAAGCAAAATACAGATGCAATGTAGGATATATTGGACTGACTAGGCTTTTCTGATCGCACCCTTCTACTCATGTGTTTACCTAGCTTCACTGGAAGTAGGAATCCCATCATGAAATTTACAGTTATACATTTTATGCAGCACAACATGTCCCTATATCTTAGCTTTGGGATGTGGTAGGGCAACAATTACCACACCACTGTCTTTGTCAGGACCTCTCTGACACACGGTGTGGGTTTGAAGAAGATCTGAGGAGGTCACATATTTCACCCAACTAAATTTTTGACCGTCTCAGATTTCTTCCAAACTCACGGAGTTGATTAGGCAAGTCCTGACTTACACAAAGGTGTGATTATTTTCAGCCTATCTCATCCCAAAGCTGAGATATGAGGACAAACTTAACTGGGAATTTCTCTCAATAGGTTTATTGGTGTTGAATATATTGGCATTAAATTTATGAGCTTTTTATACGTCCAATAAAGCAAAATACAGATGCAATGTAGGATATATTGGACTGACTAGGCTTTTCTGATTGCACCCATCTACTCTTGTGTTTACCTAGCTTCACTGGAAGTAGGAATTCCATCATGAAATTTACAGTTATACATTTTATGCAGCAAAACATGTCCCTATATCTCAGCTTTAGGATGTGGTAGGGCAACAATTACCACACCACTGTCTTTGTCAGGACCTCCCTGACACACGGTGTGGGTTTGAAGAAGATCTGAGGAGGTCACATATTTCACCCAAAACACACTAAGGGGTACCCCTTTGTGTTTTTAAGACTCAATTTTTGACCGTCTCAGATTTCTTCCAAACTCACGGTGTTGATTAGGCAGGTCTTGACTTACACAAAGGTGTGATTATTTTCAGCCTATCTCATCCCAAAGCTGAGATATG
The DNA here is from genome assembly GCF_029633855.1 of Hoplias malabaricus. Lineage (NCBI taxonomy): Eukaryota > Metazoa > Chordata > Actinopteri > Characiformes > Erythrinidae > Hoplias > Hoplias malabaricus. The sequence continues at coordinate 93,693 of NW_027100760.1, forward strand.
AGGACATACTTAACTGGGATTTTCTCTCAATAGGTTTATTGGTGTTGAATATATTGGAATTAAATTTATGAGCTTTTTATACGTCCAATAAAGCAAAATACAGATGAAATGTAGGATATATTGGACTGCCTAGGCTTTTCTGATCGCACCCTTCTACTCTTGTGTTTACCTAGCTTCACTGAAAGTAGGAATCCCATCATGAAATTTACAGTTATACATTTTATGCAGCACAACATGTCCCTATATCTTAGCTTTGGGATGTGGTAGGGCAACAATTACCACACCACTGTCTTTGTCAGGGCCTCCCTGACACACGGTGTGGGTTTGAAGAAGATCTGAGGAGGTCACATATTTCACCCTAAAAACACTAAGGGGTACCCCTTTGTGTTTTTTAGACTCAATTTTTGACAGTCTCAGATTTCTTCCAAACTCACGGTGTTGATTAGGCAGGTCCTGACTTACACAAAGGTGTGATTATTTTCAGCCTATCTCATCCCAAAGCTGAGATATGAGGACAAACTTAACTGGGATTTTCTCTCAATAGGTTTATTGGTGTTGAATATATTGGAATTAAATTTATGAGCTTTTTATACGTACAATAAAGCAAAATACAGATGCAATGTAGGATATATTGGACTGACTAGGCTTTTCTGATCGCACCCTTCTACTCTTGTGTTTACCTAGCTTCACTGGAAGTAGGAATCCCATCATGAAATTTACAGTTATACATTTTATGCAGCACAACATGTCCCTATATCTTAGCTTTGGGATGTGGTAGGGCAACAATTACCACACCACTGTCTTTGTCAGGACCTCTCTGACACACGGTGTGGGTTTGAAGAAGATCTGAGGAGGTCACATATTTCACCCAACTAAATTTTTGACCGTCTCAGATTCCTTCCAAACTCACGGTGTTGATTAGGCAGGTCCTGACTTACACAAAGGTGAGATTATTTTCAGCCTATTTCATCCCAAAGCTGAGATATGAGGACAAACTTAACTGGGATTTTCTCTCAATAGGTTTATTGGTGTTGAATATATTGGAATTAAATTTATGAGCTTGTTATATGTCCAATAAAGCAAAATACAGATGCGATGTAGGATATATTGGACTGACTAGGCTTTTCTGATCGCACCCTTCTACTCTTGTGTTTACCTAGCTTCACTGGAAGTAGGAATCCCATCATGAAATTTACAGTTATACATTTTATGCAGCAAAACATGTCCCTATATCTCAGCTTTGGGATGTGGTAGGGCAACAATTACCACACCACTGTCTTTGTCAGGACCTCTCTGACACACGGTGTGGGTTTGAAGAAGATCTGAGGAGGTCACATATTTCACCCAAAAAAACACTAAGGGGTACCCCTTTGTGTTTTTTTAGACTCAATTTTTGACCGTCTCAGATTTCTTCCAAACTCATGGTGTTGATTAGGCAGGTCCTGACTTACACAAAGGTGTGATTATTTTCAGCCTATCTCATCCCAAAGCTGAGATATGAGGACAAACTTAACTGGGATTTTCTCTCAATAGGTTTATTGGTGTTGAATATATTGGAATTAAATTTATGAGCTTGTTATATGTCCAATAAAGCAAAATACAGATGCAATGAAGGATATATTGGACTGACTAGGCTTTTCTGATCGCACCCTTCTACTCATGTGTTTACCTAGCTTCACTGGAAGTAGGAATCCCATCATGAAATTTACAGTTATACATTTTATGCAGCAAAACATGTCCCTATATCTCAGCTTTGGGATGTGGTAGGGCAACAATTACCACACCACTGTCTTTGTCAGGACCTCCCTGACACACGGTGTGGGTTTGAAGAAGATCTGAGGAGGTCACATATTTCACCCAAAAAAACACTAAGGGGTACCCCTTTGTGTTTTTTAGACTCAATTTTTGACCGTCTCAGATTTCTTCCAAACTCACGATGTTGATTAGGCAGGTCCTGACTTACACAAAGGTGTGATTATTTTCAGCCTATCTCATGCCAAAGCTGAGATATGAGGACAAACTTAACTGGGAATTTCTCTCAATAGGTTTATTGGTGTTGAATATATTGGAATTAAATTTATGAGCTTTTTATACGTCCAATAAAGCAAAATACAGATGCAATGTAGGATATATTGGACTGACTAGGCTTTTCTGATCGCACCCTTCTACTCATGTGTTTACCTAGCTTCACTGGAAGTAGGAATCCCATCATGAAATTTACAGTTATACATTTTATGCAGCACAACATGTCCCTATATCTTAGCTTTGGGATGTGGTAGGGCAACAATTACCACACCACTGTCTTTGTCAGGACCTCTCTGACACACGGTGTGGGTTTGAAGAAGATCTGAGGAGGTCACATATTTCACCCAACTAAATTTTTGACCGTCTCAGATTCCTTCCAAATTCACGGTGTTGATTAGGCAGGTCCTGACTTACACAAAGGTGTGATTATTTTCAGCCTATTTCATCCCAAAGCTGAGATATGAGGACAAACTTAACTGGGATTTTCTCTCAATAGGTTTATTGGTGTTGAATATATTGGAATTAAATTTATGAGCTTGTTATATGTCCAATAAAGCAAAATACAGATGCGATGTAGGATATATTGGACTGACTAGGCTTTTCTGATCGCACCCTTCTACTCTTGTGTTTACCTAGCTTCACTGGAAGTAGGAATCCCATCATGAAATTTACAGTTCTACATTTTATGCAGCACAACATGTCCCTATATCTTAGCTTTGGGATGTGGTAGGGCAACAATTACCACACCACTGTCTTTGTCAGGACCTCTCTGACACACGGTGTGGGTTTGAAGAAGATCTGAGGAGGTCACATATTTCACCCAAAAAAACACTAAGGGGTACCCCTTTGTGTTTTTTAGACTCAATTTTTGACAGTCTCAGATTTCTTCCAAACTCACGGTGTTGATTAGGCAGGTCCTGACTTACACAAAGGTGTGATTATTTTCAGCCTATCTCATCCCAAAGCTGAGATATGAGGACAAACTTAACTGGGATTTTCTCTCAATAGGTTTATTGGTGTTGAATATATTGGAATTAAATTTATGAGCTTTTTATACGTCCAATAAAGCAAAATACAGATGCAATGTAGGATATATTGGACTGACTAGGCTTTTCTGATCGCACCCTTCTACTCTTGTGTTTACCTAGCTTCACTGGAAGTAGGAATCCCATCATGAAATTTACAGTTATACATTTTATGCAGCAAAACATGTCCCTATATCTCAGCTTTGGGATGTGGTAGGGCTACAATTACCACACCACTGTCTTTGTCAGGACCTCCCTGACACACGGTGTGGGTTTGAAGAAGAGCTGAGGAGGTCACATATTTCACCCAAAAAAACACTAAGGGGTACCCCTTTGTGTTTTTTAGACTCAATTTTTGACCGTCTCAGATTTCTTCCAAACCCACGATGTTGATTAGGCAGGTCCTGACTTACACAATGGTGTGATTATTTTCAGCCTATCTCATCCCAAAGCTGAGATATGAGGACAAACTTAACTGGGATTTTCTCTCAATAGGTTTATTGGTGTTGAATATATTGGAATTAAATTTATGAGCTTTTTATACGTCCAATAAAGCAAAATACAGATGCAATGTAGGATATATTGGACTGACTAGGCTTTTCTGATCGCACCCTTCTACTCATGTGTTTACCTAGCTTCACTGGAAGTAGGAATCCCATCATGAAATTTACAGTTATACATTTTATGCAGCACAACATGTCCCTATATCTTAGCTTTGGGATGTGGTAGGGCAACAATTACCACACCACTGTCTTTGTCAGGACCTCTCTGACACACAGTGTGGGTTTGAAGAAGATCTGAGGAGGTCACATATTTCACCCAACTAAATTTTTGACCGTCTCAGATTTCTTCCAAACTCACGGTGTTGATTAGGCAGGTCCTGACTTACACAAAGGTGTGATTATTTTCAGCCTATCTCATCCCAAAGCTGAGATATGAGGACAAACTTAACTGGGATTTTCTCTCAATAGGTTTATTGGTGTTGAATATATTGGAATTAAATTTATGAGCTTTTTATACGTCCAATAAAGCAAAATACAGATGAAATGTAGGATATATTGGACTGCCTAGGCTTTTCTGATCGCACCCTTCTACTCTTGTGTTTACCTAGCTTCACTGAAAGTAGGAATCCCATCATGAAATTTACAGTTATACATTTTATGCAGCAAAACATGTCCCTATATCTCAGCTTTGGGATGTGGTAGGGCAACAATTACCACACCACTGTCTTTGTCAGGACCTTCCTGACACACGGTGTGGGTTTGAAGAAGATCTGAGGAGGTCACATATTTCACCCAAAAAAACACTAAGGGGTACCCCTTTGTGTTTTTTAGACTCAATTTTTGACCGTCTCAGATTTCTTCCAAACTCACGGTGTTGATTAGGCAGGTCCTGACTTACACAAAGGTGTGATTATTTTCAGCCTATCTCATGCCAAAGCTGAGATATGAGGACAAACTTAACTGGGAATTTCTCTCAATAGGTTTATTGGTGTTGAATATATTGGAATTAAATTTATGAGCTTTTTATACGTCCAATAAAGCAAAATACAGATGCAATGTAGGATATATTGGACTGACTAGGCTTTTCTGATCGCACCCTTCTACTCATGTGTTTACCTAGCTTCACTGGAAGTAGGAATCCCATCATGAAATTTACAGTTCTACATTTTATGCAGCACAACATGTCCCTATATCTTAGCTTTGGGATGTGGTAGGGCAACAATTACCACACCACTGTCTTTGTCAGGGCCTCCCTGACACACAGTGTGGGTTTGAAGAAGATCTGAGGAGGTCACATATTTCACCCAACTAAATTTTTGACCGTCTCAGATTTCTTCCAAACTCACGGTGTTGATTAGGCAGGTCCTGACTTACACAAAGGTGTGATTATTTTCAGCCTATCTCATCCCAAAGCTGAGATATGAGGACAAACTTAACTGGGAATTTCTCTCAATAGGTTTATTGGTGTTGAATATATTGGAATTAAATTTATGAGCTTGTTATATGTCCAATAAAGCAAAATACAGATGCAATGTAGGATATATTGGACTGACTAGGCTTTTCTGATCGCACCCTTCTACTCATGTGTTTACCTAGCTTCACTGGAAGTAGGAATCCCATCATGAAATTTACAGTTCTACATTTTATGCAGCACAACATGTCCCTATATCTCAGCTTTGGGATGTGGTAGGGCAACAATTACGACACCACTGTCTTTGTCAGGACCTCCCTGACACACGGTGTGAGTTTGAAGAAGATCTGAGGAGGTCACATATTTCACCCTAAAAACACTAAGGGGTACCCCTTTGTGTTTTTTAGACTCAATTTTTGACCGTCTCAGATTTCTTCCAAACCCACGATGTTGATTAGGCAGGTCCTGACTTACACAATGGTGTGATTATTTTCAGCCTATCTCATCCCAAAGCTGAGATATGAGGACAAACTTAACTGGGATTTTCTCTCAATAGGTTTATTGGTGTTGAATATATTGGAATTAAATTTATGAGCTTTTTATACGTCCAATAAAGCAAAATACAGATGCAATGTAGGATATATTGGACTAACTAGGCTTTTCTGATCGCACCCTTCTACTCATGTGTTTACCTAGCTTCACTGGAAGTAGGAATCCCATCATGAAATTTACAGTTATACATTTTATGCAGCACAACATGTCCCTATATCTTAGCTTTGGGATGTGGTAGGGCAACAATTACCACACCACTGTCTTTGTCAGGACCTCTCTGACACACGGTGTGGGTTTGAAGAAGATCTGAGGAGGTCACATATTTCACCCAACTAAATTTTTGACCGTCTCAGATATCTTCCAAACTCACGGTGTTGATTAGGCAAGTCCTGACTTACACAAAGGTGTGATTATTTTCAGCCTATCTCATCCCAAAGCTGAGATATGAGGACAAACTTAACTGGGAATTTCTCTCAATAGGTTTATTGGTGTTGAATATATTGGCGTTAAATTTATGAGCTTTTTATACGTCCAATAAAGCAAAATACAGATGCAATGTAGGATATATTGGACTGACTAGGCTTTTCTGATCGCACCCATCTACTCTTGTGTTTACCTAGCTTCACTGGAAGTAGGAATTCCATCATGAAATTTACAGTTATACATTTTATGTAGCACAACATGTCCCTATATCTCAGCTTTGGGATGTGGTAGGGCAACAATTACCACACCACTGTCTTTGTCAGGACCTCCCTGACACACGGTGTGGGTTTGAAGAAGATCTGAGGAGGTCACATATTTCACCCAAAACACACTAAGGGGTACCCCTTTGTGTTTTTAAGACTCAATTTTTGACCGTCTCAGATTTCTTCCAAACTCATGGTGTTGATTAGGCAGGTCCTGACTTACACAAAGGTGTGATTATTTTCAGCCTATCTCATCCCAAAGCTGAGATATGAGGACAAACTTAACTGGGATTTTCTCTCAATAGGTTTATTGGTGTTGAATATATTGGAATTAAATTTATGAGCTTTTTATACGTCCAATAAAGCAAAATACAGATGAAATGTAGGATATATTGGACTGCCTAGGCTTTTCTGATCGCACCCTTCTACTCTTGTGTTTACCTAGCTTCACTGAAAGTAGGAATCCCATCATGAAATTTACAGTTATACATTTTATGCAGCAAAACATGTCCCTATATCTCAGCTTTGGGATGTGGTAGGGCAACAATTACCACACCACTGTCTTTGTCAGGACCTCCCTGACACACGGTGTGGGTTTGAAGAAGATCTGAGGAGGTCACATATTTCACCCAAAAAAACACTAAGGGGTACCCCTTTGTGTTTTTTAGACTCAATTTTTGACCGTCTCAGATTTCTTCCAAACTCACGGTGTTGATTAGGCAGGTCCTGACTTACACAAAGGTGTGATTTTTTTCAGCCTATCTCATGCCAAAGCTGAGATATGAGGACAAACTTAACTGGGAATTTCTCTCAATAGGTTTATTGGTGTTGAATATATTGGAATTAAATTTATGAGCTTTTTATACGTCCAATAAAGCAAAATACAGATGCAATGTAGGATATATTGGACTGACTAGGCTTTTCTGATCGCACCCTTCTACTCATGTGTTTACCTAGCTTCACTGGAAGTAGGAATCCCATCATGAAATTTACAGTTATACATTTTATGCAGCAAAACATGTCCCTATATCTCAGCTTTGGGATGTGGTAGGGCAACAATTACCACACCACTGTCTTTGTCAGGACCTCCCTGACACACGGTGTGGGTTTGAAGAAGATCTGAGGAGGTCACATATTTCACCCAAAAAAACACTAAGGGGTACCCCTTTGTGTTTTTTAGACTCAATTTTTGACCGTCTCAGATTTCTTCCAAACTCACGGTGTTGATTAGGCAGGTCCTGACTTACACAAAGGTGTGATTATTTTCAGCCTATCTCATCCCAAAGCTGAGATATGAGGACAAACTTAACTGGGATTTTCTCTCAATAGGTTTATTGGTGTTGAATATATTGGAATTAAATTTATGAGGTTTTTATACGTACAATAAAGCAAAATACAGATGCAATGTAGGATATATTGGACTGACTAGGCTTTTCTGATCGCACCCTTCTACTCTTGTGTTTACCTAGCTTCACTGGAAGTAGGAATCCCATCATGAAATTTACAGTTATACATTTTATGCAGCAAAACATGTCCCTATATCTCAGCTTTGGGATGTGGTAGGGCTACAATTACCACACCACTGTCTTTGTCAGGACCTCCCTGACACACGTTGTGGGTTTGAAGAAGAGCTGAGGAGGTCACATATTTCACCCAAAAAAACACTAAGGGGTACCCCTTTGTGTTTTTTAGACTCAATTTTTGACCGTCTCAGATTTCTTCCAAACTCACGATGTTGATTAGGCAGGTCCTGACTTAGACAAAGGTGTGATTATTTTCAGCCTATCTCATCCCAAAGCTGAGATATGAGGACAAACTTAACTGGGAATTTCTCTCAATAGGTTTATTGGTGTTGAATATATTGGAATTAAATTTATGAGCTTTTTATACGTCCAATAAAGCAAAATACAGATGCAATGTAGGATATATTGGACTGACTAGGCTTTTCTGATCGCACCCTTCTACTCTTGTGTTTACCTAGCTTCACTGGAAGTAGGAATCCCATCATGAAATTTACAGTTATACATTTTATGCAGCAAAACATGTCCCTATATCTCAGCTTTGGGATGTGGTAGGGCTACAATTATCACACCACTGTCTTTGTCAGGACCTCCCTGACACACGGTGTGGGTTTGAAGAAGAGCTGAGGAGGTCACATATTTCACCCAAAAAAACACTAAGGGGTACCCCTTTGTGTTTTTTAGACTCAATTTTTGACCGTCTCAGATTTCTTCCAAACTCACGATGTTGATTAGGCAGGTCCTAACTTACACAAAGGTGTGATTATTTTCAGCCTATCTCATCCCAAAGCTGAGATATGAGGACAAACTTAACTGGGATTTTCTCTCAATAGGTTTATTGGTGTTGAATATATTTAAATTCAATTTATGAGCTTTTTATACGTCCAATAAAGCAAAATACAGATGCAATGTAGGATATATTGGACTGACTAGGCTTTTCTGATCGCACCCTTCTACTCATGTGTTTACCTAGCTTCACTGGAAGTAGGAATCCCATCATGAAATTTACAGTTATACATTTTATGCAGCAAAACATGTCCCTATATCTCAGCTTTGGGATGTGGTAGGGCAACAATTACCACACCACTGTCTTTGTCAGGGCCTCCCTGACACACGGTGTGGGTTTGAAGAAGATCTGAGGAGGTCACATATTTCACCCAACTAAATTTTTGACCATCTCATATTTCTTCCAAACTCACGGTGTTGATTAGGCAGGTCCTGACTTACACAAAGGTGTGATTATTTTCAGCCTATCTCATGCCAAAGCTGAGATATGAGGACAAACTTAACTGGGAATTTCTCTCAATAGGTTTATTGGTGTTGAATATATTGGAATTAAATTTATGAGCTTTTTATACATCCAATAAAGCAAAATACAGATGCAATGTAGGATATATTGGACTGACTAGGCTTTTCTGATCGCACCCTTCTACTCATGTGTTTACCTAGCTTCACTGGAAGTAGGAATCCCATCATGAAATTTACAGTTCTACATTTTATGCAGCACAACATGTCCCTATATCTTAGCTTTGGGATGTGGTAGGGCAACAATTACCACACCACTGTCTTTGTCAGGGCCTCCCTGACACACGGTGTGGGTTTGAAGAAGATCTGAGGAGGTCACATATTTCACCCTAAAAACACTAAGGGGTACCCCTTTGTGTTTTTTAGACTCAATTTTTGACCGTCTCAGATTTCTTCCAAACCCACGATGTTGATTAGGCAGGTCCTGACTTACACAATGGTGTGATTATTTTCAGCCTATCTCATCCCAAAGCTGAGATATGAGGACAAACTTAACTGGGATTTTCTCTCAATAGGTTTATTGGTGTTGAATATATTGGAATTAAATTTATGAGCTTTTTATACGTCCAATAAAGCAAAATACAGATGCAATGTAGGATATATTGGACTAACTAGGCTTTTCTGATCGCACCCTTCTACTCATGTGTTTACCTAGCTTCACTGGAAGTAGGAATCCCATCATGAAATTTACAGTTATACATTTTATGCAGCACAACATGTCCCTATATCTTAGCTTTGGGATGTGGTAGGGCAACAATTACCACACCACTGTCTTTGTCAGGACCTCTCTGACACACGGTGTGGGTTTGAAGAAGATCTGAGGAGGTCACATATTTCACCCAACTAAATTTTTGACCGTCTCAGATTTCTTCCAAACTCACGGTGTTGATTAGGCAGGTCCTGACTTACACAAAGGTGTGATTATTTTCAGCCTATCTCATGCCAAAGCTGAGATATGAGGACAAACTTAACTGGGAATTTCTCTCAATAGGTTTATTGGTGTTGAATATATTGGAATTAAATTTATGAGCTTTTTATACGTCCAATAAAGCAAAATACAGATGCAATGTAGGATATATTGGACTGACTAGGCTTTTCTGATCGCACCCTTCTACTCATGTGTTTACCTAGCTTCACTGGAAGTAGGAATCCCATCATGAAATTTACAGTTCTACATTTTATGCAGCACAACATGTCCCTATATCTTAGCTTTGGGATGTGGTAGGGCAACAATTACCACACCACTGTCTTTGTCAGGGCCTCCCTGACACACGGTGTGGGTTTGAAGAAGATCTGAGGAGGTCACATATTTCACCCAACTAAATTTTTGACCGTCTCAGATTTCTTCCAAACTCACGGTGTTGATTAGGCAGGTCCTGACTTACACAAAGGTGTGATTATTTTCAGCCTATCTCATCCCAAAGCTGAGATATGAGGACAAACTTAACTGGGATTTTCTCTCAATAGGTTTATTGGTGTTGAATATATTGGAATTAAATTTATGAGCTTTTTATACGTCCAATAAAGCAAAATACAGATGAAATGTAGGATATATTGGACTGCCTAGGCTTTTCTGATCGCACCCTTCTACTCTTGTGTTTACCTAGCTTCACTGAAAGTAGGAATCCCATCATGAAATTTACAGTTATACATTTTATGCAGCAAAACATGTCCCTATATCTCAGCTTTGGGATGTGGTAGGGCAACAATTACCACACCACTGTCTTTGTCAGGACCTTCCTGACACACGGTGTGGGTTTGAAGAAGATCTGAGGAGGTCACATATTTCACCCAAAAAAACTATAAGGGGTACCCCTTTGTGTTTTTTAGACTCAATTTTTGACCGTCTCAGATTTCTTCCAAACTCACGGTGTTGATTAGGCAGGTCCTGACTTACACAAAGGTGTGATTATTTTCAGCCTATCTCATGCCAAAGCTGAGATACGAGGACAAACTTAACTGGGAATTTCTCTCAATAGGTTTATTGGTGTTGAATATATTGGAATTAAATTTATGAGCTTTTTATACGTCCAATAAAGCAAAATACAGATGCAATGTAGGATATATTGGACTGACTAGGCTTTTCTGATCGCACCCTTCTACTCATGTGTTTACCTAGCTTCACTGGAAGTAGGAATCCCATCATGAAATTTACAGTTATACATTTTATGCAGCACAACATGTCCCTATATCTTAGCTTTGGGATGTGGTAGGGCAACAATTACCACACCACTGTCTTTGTCAGGACCTCTCTGACACACAGTGTGGGTTTGAAGAAGATCTGAGGAGGTCACATATTTCACCCAACTAAATTTTTGACCGTCTCAGATTTCTTCCAAACTCACGGTGTTGATTAGGCAGGTCCTGACTTACACAAAGGTGTGATTATTTTCAGCCTATCTCATCCCAAAGCTGAGATATGAGGACAAACTTAACTGGGATTTTCTCTCAATAGGTTTATTGGTGTTGAATATATTGGAATTAAATTTATGAGCTTTTTATACGTCCAATAAAGCAAAATACAGATGAAATGTAGGATATATTGGACTGCCTAGGCTTTTCTGATCGCACCCTTCTACTCTTGTGTTTACCTAGCTTCACTGAAAGTAGGAATCCCATCATGAAATTTACAGTTATACATTTTATGCAGCAAAACATGTCCCTATATCTCAGCTTTGGGATGTGGTAGGGCAACAATTACCACACCACTGTCTTTGTCAGGACCTTCCTGACACACGGTGTGGGTTTGAAGAAGATCTGAGGAGGTCACATATTTCACCCAAAAAAACACTAAGGGGTACCCCTTTGTGTTTTTTAGACTCAATTTTTGACCGTCTCAGATTTCTTCCAAACCCACGATGTTGATTAGGCAGGTCCTGACTTACACAATGGTGTGATTATTTTCAGCCTATCTCATCCCAAAGCTGAGATATGAGGACAAACTTAACTGGGATTTTCTCTCAATAGGTTTATTGGTGTTGAATATATTGGAATTAAATTTATGAGCTTTTTATACGTCCAATAAAGCAAAATACAGATGCAATGTAGGATATATTGGACTAACTAGGCTTTTCTGATCGCACCCTTCTACTCATGTGTTTACCTAGCTTCACTGGAAGTAGGAATCCCATCATGAAATTTACAGTTATACATTTTATGCAGCACAACATGTCCCTATATCTTAGCTTTGGGATGTGGTAGGGCAACAATTACCACACCACTGTCTTTGTCAGGACCTCTCTGACACACGGTGTGGGTTTGAAGAAGATCTGAGGAGGTCACATATTTCACCCAACTAAATTTTTGACCGTCTCAGATTTCTTCCAAACTCACGGTGTTGATTAGGCAGGTCCTGACTTACACAAAGGTGTGATTATTTTCAGCCTATCTCATGCCAAAGCTGAGATATGAGGACAAACTTAACTGGGAATTTCTCTCAATAGGTTTATTGGTGTTGAATATATTGGAATTAAATTTATGAGCTTTTTATACGTCCAATAAAGCAAAATACAGATGCAATGTAGGATATATTGGACTGACTAGGCTTTTCTGATCGCACCCTTCTACTCATGTGTTTACCTAGCTTCACTGGAAGTAGGAATCCCATCATGAAATTTACAGTTCTACATTTTATGCAGCACAACATGTCCCTATATCTTAGCTTTGGGATGTGGTAGGGCAACAATTACCACACCACTGTCTTTGTCAGGGCCTCCCTGACACACGGTGTGGGTTTGAAGAAGATCTGAGGAGGTCACATATTTCACCCAACTAAATTTTTGACCGTCTCAGATTTCTTCCAAACTCACGGTGTTGATTAGGCAGGTCCTGACTTACACAAAGGTGTGATTATTTTCAGCCTATCTCATCCCAAAGCTGAGATATGAGGACAAACTTAACTGGGATTTTCTCTCAATAGGTTTATTGGTGTTGAATATATTGGAATTAAATTTATGAGCTTTTTATACGTCCAATAAAGCAAAATACAGATGAAATGTAGGATATATTGGACTGCCTAGGCTTTTCTGATCGCACCCTTCTACTCTTGTGTTTACCTAGCTTCACTGAAAGTAGGAATCCCATCATGAAATTTACAGTTATACATTTTATGCAGCAAAACATGTCCCTATATCTCAGCTTTGGGATGTGGTAGGGCAACAATTACCACACCACTGTCTTTGTCAGGACCTTCCTGACACACGGTGTGGGTTTGAAGAAGATCTGAGGAGGTCACATATTTCACCCAAAAAAACTATAAGGGGTACCCCTTTGTGTTTTTTAGACTCAATTTTTGACCGTCTCAGATTTCTTCCAAACTCACGGTGTTGATTAGGCAGGTCCTGACTTACACAAAGGTGTGATTATTTTCAGCCTATCTCATGCCAAAGCTGAGATACGAGGACAAACTTAACTGGGAATTTCTCTCAATAGGTTTATTGGTGTTGAATATATTGGAATTAAATTTATGAGCTTTTTATACGTCCAATAAAGCAAAATACAGATGCAATGTAGGATATATTGGACTGACTAGGCTTTTCTGATCGCACCCTTCTACTCATGTGTTTACCTAGCTTCACTGGAAGTAGGAATCCCATCATGAAATTTACAGTTATACATTTTATGCAGCACAACATGTCCCTATATCTTAGCTTTGGGATGTGGTAGGGCAACAATTACCACACCACTGTCTTTGTCAGGGCCTCCCTGACACACGGTGTGGGTTTGAAGAAGATCTGAGGAGGTCACATATTTCACCCAAAAAAACACTAAGGGGTACCCCTTTGTGTTTTTTAGACTCAATTTTTGAACGTCTCAGATTTCTTCCAAACTCACGGTGTTGATTAGGCAGGTCCTGACTTACACAAAGGTGTGATTATTTTCAGCCTATCTCATGCCAAAGCTGAGATACGAGGACAAACTTAACTGGGAATTTCTCTCAATAGGTTTATTGGTGTTGAATATATTGGAATTAAATTTATGAGCTTTTTATACGTCCAATAAAGCAAAATACAGATGCAATGTAGGATATATTGGACTGACTAGGCTTTTCTGATCGCACCCTTCTACTCATGTGTTTACCTAGCTTCACTGGAAGTAGGAATCCCATCATGAAATTTACAGTTATACATTTTATGCAGCACAACATGTCCCTATATCTTAGCTTTGGGATGTGGTAGGGCAACAATTACGACACCACTGTCTTTGTCAGGACCTCTCTGACACACAGTGTGGGTTTGAAGAAGATCTGAGGAGGTCACATATTTCACCCAACTAAATTTTTGACCGTCTCAGATTTCTTCCAAACTCACGGTGTTGATTAGGCAGGTCCTGACTTACACAAAGGTGTGATTATTTTCAGCCTATCTCATCCCAAAGCTGAGATATGAGGACAAACTTAACTGGGAATTTCTCTCAATAGGTTTATTGGTGTTGAATATATTGGAATTAAATTTATGAGCTTGTTATATGTCCAATAAAGCAAAATACAGATGCAATGTAGGATATATTGGACTGACTAGGCTTTTCTGATCGCACCCTTCTACTCTTGTGTTTACATAGCTTCACTGGAAGTAGGAATCCCATCATGAAATTTACAGTTATACATTTTATGCAGCACAACATGTCCCTATATCTTAGCTTTGGGATGTGGTAGGGCAACAATTACCACACCACTGTCTTTGTCAGGACCTCTCTGACACACAGTGTGGGTTTGAAGAAGATCTGAGGAGGTCACATATTTCACCCAACTAAATTTTTGACCGTCTCAGATTTCTTCCAAACTCACGGTGTTGATTAGGCAGGTCCTGACTTACACAAAGGTGTGATTATTTTCAGCCTATCTCATCCCAAAGCTGAGATATGAGGACAAACTTAACTGGGATTTTCTCTCAATAGGTTTATTGGTGTTGAATATATTGGAATTAAATTTATGAGCTTTTTATACGTCCAATAAAGCAAAATACAGATGAAATGTAGGATATATTGGACTGCCTAGGCTTTTCTGATCGCACCCTTCTACTCTTGTGTTTACCTAGCTTCACTGAAAGTAGGAATCCCATCATGAAATTTACAGTTATACATTTTATGCAGCAAAACATGTCCCTATATCTCAGCTTTGGGATGTGGTAGGGCAACAATTACCACACCACTGTCTTTGTCAGGACCTTCCTGACACACGGTGTGGGTTTGAAGAAGATCTGAGGAGGTCACATATTTCACCCAAAAAAACACTAAGGGGTACCCCTTTGTGTTTTTTAGACTCAATTTTTGACCGTCTCAGATTTCTTCCAAACCCACGATGTTGATTAGGCAGGTCCTGACTTACACAATGGTGTGATTATTTTCAGCCTATCTCATCCCAAAGCTGAGATATGAGGACAAACTTAACTGGGATTTTCTCTCAATAGGTTTATTGGTGTTGAATATATTGGAATTAAATTTATGAGCTTTTTATACGTCCAATAAAGCAAAATACAGATGCAATGTAGGATATATTGGACTAACTAGGCTTTTCTGATCGCACCCTTCTACTCATGTGTTTACCTAGCTTCACTGGAAGTAGGAATCCCATCATGAAATTTACAGTTATACATTTTATGCAGCACAACATGTCCCTATATCTTAGCTTTGGGATGTGGTAGGGCAACAATTACCACACCACTGTCTTTGTCAGGACCTCTCTGACACACGGTGTGGGTTTGAAGAAGATCTGAGGAGGTCACATATTTCACCCAACTAAATTTTTGACCGTCTCAGATTTCTTCCAAACTCACGGTGTTGATTAGGCAGGTCCTGACTTACACAAAGGTGTGATTATTTTCAGCCTATCTCATGCCAAAGCTGAGATATGAGGACAAACTTAACTGGGAATTTCTCTCAATAGGTTTATTGGTGTTGAATATATTGGAATTAAATTTATGAGCTTTTTATACGTCCAATAAAGCAAAATACAGATGCAATGTAGGATATATTGGACTGACTAGGCTTTTCTGATCGCACCCTTCTACTCATGTGTTTACCTAGCTTCACTGGAAGTAGGAATCCCATCATGAAATTTACAGTTCTACATTTTATGCAGCACAACATGTCCCTATATCTTAGCTTTGGGATGTGGTAGGGCAACAATTACCACACCACTGTCTTTGTCAGGGCCTCCCTGACACACGGTGTGGGTTTGAAGAAGATCTGAGGAGGTCACATATTTCACCCAACTAAATTTTTGACCGTCTCAGATTTCTTCCAAACTCACGGTGTTGATTAGGCAGGTCCTGACTTACACAAAGGTGTGATTATTTTCAGCCTATCTCATCCCAAAGCTGAGATATGAGGACAAACTTAACTGGGATTTTCTCTCAATAGGTTTATTGGTGTTGAATATATTGGAATTAAATTTATGAGCTTTTTATACGTCCAATAAAGCAAAATACAGATGAAATGTAGGATATATTGGACTGCCTAGGCTTTTCTGATCGCACCCTTCTACTCTTGTGTTTACCTAGCTTCACTGAAAGTAGGAATCCCATCATGAAATTTACAGTTATACATTTTATGCAGCAAAACATGTCCCTATATCTCAGCTTTGGGATGTGGTAGGGCAACAATTACCACACCACTGTCTTTGTCAGGACCTTCCTGACACACGGTGTGGGTTTGAAGAAGATCTGAGGAGGTCACATATTTCACCCAAAAAAACTATAAGGGGTACCCCTTTGTGTTTTTTAGACTCAATTTTTGACCGTCTCAGATTTCTTCCAAACTCACGGTGTTGATTAGGCAGGTCCTGACTTACACAAAGGTGTGATTATTTTCAGCCTATCTCATGCCAAAGCTGAGATACGAGGACAAACTTAACTGGGAATTTCTCTCAATAGGTTTATTGGTGTTGAATATATTGGAATTAAATTTATGAGCTTTTTATACGTCCAATAAAGCAAAATACAGATGCAATGTAGGATATATTGGACTGACTAGGCTTTTCTGATCGCACCCTTCTACTCATGTGTTTACCTAGCTTCACTGGAAGTAGGAATCCCATCATGAAATTTACAGTTATACATTTTATGCAGCACAACATGTCCCTATATCTTAGCTTTGGGATGTGGTAGGGCAACAATTACCACACCACTGTCTTTGTCAGGGCCTCCCTGACACACGGTGTGGGTTTGAAGAAGATCTGAGGAGGTCACATATTTCACCCAAAAAAACACTAAGGGGTACCCCTTTGTGTTTTTTAGACTCAATTTTTGAACGTCTCAGATTTCTTCCAAACTCACGGTGTTGATTAGGCAGGTCCTGACTTACACAAAGGTGTGATTATTTTCAGCCTATCTCATGCCAAAGCTGAGATACGAGGACAAACTTAACTGGGAATTTCTCTCAATAGGTTTATTGGTGTTGAATATATTGGAATTAAATTTATGAGCTTTTTATACGTCCAATAAAGCAAAATACAGATGCAATGTAGGATATATTGGACTGACTAGGCTTTTCTGATCGCACCCTTCTACTCATGTGTTTACCTAGCTTCACTGGAAGTAGGAATCCCATCATGAAATTTACAGTTATACATTTTATGCAGCACAACATGTCCCTATATCTTAGCTTTGGGATGTGGTAGGGCAACAATTACGACACCACTGTCTTTGTCAGGACCTCTCTGACACACAGTGTGGGTTTGAAGAAGATCTGAGGAGGTCACATATTTCACCCAACTAAATTTTTGACCGTCTCAGATTTCTTCCAAACTCACGGTGTTGATTAGGCAGGTCCTGACTTACACAAAGGTGTGATTATTTTCAGCCTATCTCATCCCAAAGCTGAGATATGAGGACAAACTTAACTGGGAATTTCTCTCAATAGGTTTATTGGTGTTGAATATATTGGAATTAAATTTATGAGCTTGTTATATGTCCAATAAAGCAAAATACAGATGCAATGTAGGATATATTGGACTGACTAGGCTTTTCTGATCGCACCCTTCTACTCTTGTGTTTACATAGCTTCACTGGAAGTAGGAATCCCATCATGAAATTTACAGTTATACATTTTATGCAGCAAAACATGTCCCTATATCTCAGCTTTGGGATGTGGTAGGGCAACAATTACCACACCACTGTCTTTGTCAGGACCTCCCTGACACACGGTGTGAGTTTGAAGAAGATCTGAGGAGGTCACATATTTCACCCTAAAAACACTAAGGGGTACCCCTTTGTGTTTTTTAGACTCAATTTTTGACCGTCTCAGATTTCTTCCAAACCCACGATGTTGATTAGGCAGGTCCTGACTTACACAATGGTGTGATTATTTTCAGCCTATCTCATCCCAAAGCTGAGATATGAGGACAAACTTAACTGGGATTTTCTCTCAATAGGTTTATTGGTGTTGAATATATTGGAATTAAATTTATGAGCTTTTTATACGTCCAATAAAGCAAAATACAGATGCAATGTAGGATATATTGGACTAACTAGGCTTTTCTGATCGCACCCTTCTACTCATGTGTTTACCTAGCTTCACTGGAAGTAGGAATCCCATCATGAAATTTACAGTTATACATTTTATGCAGCACAACATGTCCCTATATCTTAGCTTTGGGATGTGGTAGGGCAACAATTACCACACCACTGTCTTTGTCAGGACCTCTCTGACACACGGTGTGGGTTTGAAGAAGATCTGAGGAGGTCACATATTTCACCCAACTAAATTTTTGACCGTCTCAGATATCTTCCAAACTCACGGTGTTGATTAGGCAAGTCCTGACTTACACAAAGGTGTGATTATTTTCAGCCTATCTCATCCCAAAGCTGAGATATGAGGACAAACTTAACTGGGAATTTCTCTCAATAGGTTTATTGGTGTTGAATATATTGGCGTTAAATTTATGAGCTTTTTATACGTCCAATAAAGCAAAATACAGATGCAATGTAGGATATATTGGACTGACTAGGCTTTTCTGATCGCACCCATCTACTCTTGTGTTTACCTAGCTTCACTGGAAGTAGGAATTCCATCATGAAATTTACAGTTATACATTTTATGTAGCACAACATGTCCCTATATCTCAGCTTTGGGATGTGGTAGGGCAACAATTACCACACCACTGTCTTTGTCAGGACCTCCCTGACACACGGTGTGGGTTTGAAGAAGATCTGAGGAGGTCACATATTTCACCCAAAACACACTAAGGGGTACCCCTTTGTGTTTTTAAGACTCAATTTTTGACCGTCTCAGATTTCTTCCAAACTCATGGTGTTGATTAGGCAGGTCCTGACTTACACAAAGGTGTGATTATTTTCAGCCTATCTCATCCCAAAGCTGAGATATGAGGACAAACTTAACTGGGATTTTCTCTCAATAGGTTTATTGGTGTTGAATATATTGGAATTAAATTTATGAGCTTTTTATACGTCCAATAAAGCAAAATACAGATGAAATGTAGGATATATTGGACTGCCTAGGCTTTTCTGATCGCACCCTTCTACTCTTGTGTTTACCTAGCTTCACTGAAAGTAGGAATCCCATCATGAAATTTACAGTTATACATTTTATGCAGCAAAACATGTCCCTATATCTCAGCTTTGGGATGTGGTAGGGCAACAATTACCACACCACTGTCTTTGTCAGGACCTCCCTGACACACGGTGTGGGTTTGAAGAAGATCTGAGGAGGTCACATATTTCACCCAAAAAAACACTAAGGGGTACCCCTTTGTGTTTTTTAGACTCAATTTTTGACCGTCTCAGATTTCTTCCAAACTCACGGTGTTGATTAGGCAGGTCCTGACTTACACAAAGGTGTGATTTTTTTCAGCCTATCTCATGCCAAAGCTGAGATATGAGGACAAACTTAACTGGGAATTTCTCTCAATAGGTTTATTGGTGTTGAATATATTGGAATTAAATTTATGAGCTTTTTATACGTCCAATAAAGCAAAATACAGATGCAATGTAGGATATATTGGACTGACTAGGCTTTTCTGATCGCACCCTTCTACTCATGTGTTTACCTAGCTTCACTGGAAGTAGGAATCCCATCATGAAATTTACAGTTATACATTTTATGCAGCAAAACATGTCCCTATATCTCAGCTTTGGGATGTGGTAGGGCAACAATTACCACACCACTGTCTTTGTCAGGACCTCCCTGACACACGGTGTGGGTTTGAAGAAGATCTGAGGAGGTCACATATTTCACCCAAAAAAACACTAAGGGGTACCCCTTTGTGTTTTTTAGACTCAATTTTTGACCGTCTCAGATTTCTTCCAAACTCACGGTGTTGATTAGGCAGGTCCTGACTTACACAAAGGTGTGATTATTTTCAGCCTATCTCATCCCAAAGCTGAGATATGAGGACAAACTTAACTGGGATTTTCTCTCAATAGGTTTATTGGTGTTGAATATATTGGAATTAAATTTATGAGGTTTTTATACGTACAATAAAGCAAAATACAGATGCAATGTAGGATATATTGGACTGACTAGGCTTTTCTGATCGCACCCTTCTACTCTTGTGTTTACCTAGCTTCACTGGAAGTAGGAATCCCATCATGAAATTTACAGTTATACATTTTATGCAGCAAAACATGTCCCTATATCTCAGCTTTGGGATGTGGTAGGGCTACAATTACCACACCACTGTCTTTGTCAGGACCTCCCTGACACACGTTGTGGGTTTGAAGAAGAGCTGAGGAGGTCACATATTTCACCCAAAAAAACACTAAGGGGTACCCCTTTGTGTTTTTTAGACTCAATTTTTGACCGTCTCAGATTTCTTCCAAACTCACGATGTTGATTAGGCAGGTCCTGACTTAGACAAAGGTGTGATTATTTTCAGCCTATCTCATCCCAAAGCTGAGATATGAGGACAAACTTAACTGGGAATTTCTCTCAATAGGTTTATTGGTGTTGAATATATTGGAATTAAATTTATGAGCTTTTTATACGTCCAATAAAGCAAAATACAGATGCAATGTAGGATATATTGGACTGACTAGGCTTTTCTGATCGCACCCTTCTACTCTTGTGTTTACCTAGCTTCACTGGAAGTAGGAATCCCATCATGAAATTTACAGTTATACATTTTATGCAGCAAAACATGTCCCTATATCTCAGCTTTGGGATGTGGTAGGGCTACAATTATCACACCACTGTCTTTGTCAGGACCTCCCTGACACACGGTGTGGGTTTGAAGAAGAGCTGAGGAGGTCACATATTTCACCCAAAAAAACACTAAGGGGTACCCCTTTGTGTTTTTTAGACTCAATTTTTGACCGTCTCAGATTTCTTCCAAACTCACGATGTTGATTAGGCAGGTCCTAACTTACACAAAGGTGTGATTATTTTCAGCCTATCTCATCCCAAAGCTGAGATATGAGGACAAACTTAACTGGGATTTTCTCTCAATAGGTTTATTGGTGTTGAATATATTTAAATTCAATTTATGAGCTTTTTATACGTCCAATAAAGCAAAATACAGATGCAATGTAGGATATATTGGACTGACTAGGCTTTTCTGATCGCACCCTTCTACTCATGTGTTTACCTAGCTTCACTGGAAGTAGGAATCCCATCATGAAATTTACAGTTATACATTTTATGCAGCAAAACATGTCCCTATATCTCAGCTTTGGGATGTGGTAGGGCAACAATTACCACACCACTGTCTTTGTCAGGGCCTCCCTGACACACGGTGTGGGTTTGAAGAAGATCTGAGGAGGTCACATATTTCACCCAACTAAATTTTTGACCATCTCATATTTCTTCCAAACTCACGGTGTTGATTAGGCAGGTCCTGACTTACACAAAGGTGTGATTATTTTCAGCCTATCTCATGCCAAAGCTGAGATATGAGGACAAACTTAACTGGGAATTTCTCTCAATAGGTTTATTGGTGTTGAATATATTGGAATTAAATTTATGAGCTTTTTATACATCCAATAAAGCAAAATACTGATGCAATGTAGGATATATTGGACTGACTAGGCTTTTCTGATCGCACCCTTCTACTCATGTGTTTACCTAGCTTCACTGGAAGTAGGAATCCCATCATGAAATTTACAGTTCTACATTTTATGCAGCACAACATGTCCCTATATCTTAGCTTTGGGATGTGGTAGGGCAACAATTACCACACCACTGTCTTTGTCAGGGCCTCCCTGACACACGGTGTGGGTTTGAAGAAGATCTGAGGAGGTCACATATTTCACCCTAAAAACACTAAGGGGTACCCCTTTGTGTTTTTTAGACTCAATTTTTGACCGTCTCAGATTTCTTCCAAACCCACGATGTTGATTAGGCAGGTCCTGACTTACACAATGGTGTGATTATTTTCAGCCTATCTCATCCCAAAGCTGAGATATGAGGACAAACTTAACTGGGATTTTCTCTCAATAGGTTTATTGGTGTTGAATATATTGGAATTAAATTTATGAGCTTTTTATACGTCCAATAAAGCAAAATACAGATGCAATGTAGGATATATTGGACTAACTAGGCTTTTCTGATCGCACCCTTCTACTCATGTGTTTACCTAGCTTCACTGGAAGTAGGAATCCCATCATGAAATTTACAGTTATACATTTTATGCAGCACAACATGTCCCTATATCTTAGCTTTGGGATGTGGTAGGGCAACAATTACCACACCACTGTCTTTGTCAGGACCTCTCTGACACACGGTGTGGGTTTGAAGAAGATCTGAGGAGGTCACATATTTCACCCAACTAAATTTTTGACCGTCTCAGATTTCTTCCAAACTCACGGTGTTGATTAGGCAGGTCCTGACTTACACAAAGGTGTGATTATTTTCAGCCTATCTCATGCCAAAGCTGAGATACGAGGACAAACTTAACTGGGAATTTCTCTCAATAGGTTTATTGGTGTTGAATATATTGGAATTAAATTTATGAGCTTTTTATACGTCCAATAAAGCAAAATACAGATGCAATGTAGGATATATTGGACTGACTAGGCTTTTCTGATCGCACCCTTCTACTCATGTGTTTACCTAGCTTCACTGGAAGTAGGAATCCCATCATGAAATTTACAGTTATACATTTTATGCAGCACAACATGTCCCTATATCTTAGCTTTGGGATGTGGTAGGGCAACAATTACGACACCACTGTCTTTGTCAGGACCTCTCTGACACACGGTGTGGGTTTGAAGAAGATCTGAGGAGGTCACATATTTCACCCAACTCAATTTTTGACCGTCTCAGATTTCTTCCAAACTCACGGTGTTGATTAGGCAGGTCCTGACTTACACAAAGGTGTGATTATTTTCAGCCTATCTCATCCCAAAGCTGAGATATGAGGACAAACTTAACTGGGATTTTCTCTCAATAGGTTTATTGGTGTTGAATATATTGGAATTAAATTTATGAGCTTTTTATACGTCCAATAAAGCAAAATACAGATGAAATGTAGGATATATTGGACTGCCTAGGCTTTTCTGATCGCACCCTTCTACTCTTGTGTTTACCTAGCTTCACTGAAAGTAGGAATCCCATCATGAAATTTACAGTTATACATTTTATGCAGCAAAACATGTCCCTATATCTCAGCTTTGGGATGTGGTAGGGCAACAATTAATACAACCACTGTCTTTGTCAGGACCTCCCTGACACACGGTGTGGGTTTGAAGAAGATCTGAGGAGGTCACATATTTCACCCAAAAAAACACTAAGGGGTACCCCTTTGTGTTTTTTAGACTCAATTTTTGACCGTCTCAGATTTCTTCCAAACTCACAGTGTTGATTAGGCAGGTCCTGACTTACACAAAGGTGTGATTATTTTCAGCCTATCTCATGCCAAAGCTGAGATATGAGGACAAACTTAACTGGGAATTTCTCTCAATAGGTTTATTGGTGTTGAATATATTGGAATTAAATTTATGAGCTTTTTATACGTCCAATAAAGCAAAATACAGATGCAATGTAGGATATATTGGACTGACTAGGCTTTTCTGATCGCACCCTTCTACTCTTGTGTTTACCTAGCTTCACTGAAAGTAGGAATCCCATCATGAAATTTACAGTTATACATTTTATGCAGCAAAACATGTCCCTATATCTCAGCTTTGGGATGTGGTAGGGCAACAATTACCACACCACTGTCTTTGTCAGGACCTCCCTGACACACGGTGTGGGTTTGAAGAAGATCTGAGGAGGTCACATATTTCACCCAAAAAAACACTAAGGGGTACCCCTTTGTGTTTTTTAGACTCAATTTTTGACCGTCTCAGATTTCTTCCAAACTCACGGTGTTGATTAGGCAGGTCCTGACTTACACAAAGGTGTGATTATTTTCAGCCTATCTCATCCCAAAGCTGAGATATGAGGACAAACTTAACTGGGATTTTCTCTCAATAGGTTTATTGGTGTTGAATATATTGGAATTAAATTTATGAGGTTTTTATACGTACAATAAAGCAAAATACAGATGCAATGTAGGATATATTGGACTGACTAGGCTTTTCTGATCGCACCCTTCTACTCTTGTGTTTACCTAGCTTCACTGGAAGTAGGAATCCCATCATGAAATTTACAGTTATACATTTTATGCAGCAAAACATGTCCCTATATCTCAGCTTTGGGATGTGGTAGGGCTACAATTACCACACCACTGTCTTTGTCAGGACCTCCCTGACACACGGTGTGGGTTTGAAGAAGAGCTGAGGAGGTCACATATTTCACCCAAAAAAACACTAAGGGGTACCCCTTTGTGTTTTTTAGACTCAATTTTTGACCGTCTCAGATTTCTTCCAAACTCACGATGTTGATTAGGCAGGTCCTGACTTAGACAAAGGTGTGATTATTTTCAGCCTATCTCATCCCAAAGCTGAGATATGAGGACAAACTTAACTGGGAATTTCTCTCAATAGGTTTATTGGTGTTGAATATATTGGAATTAAATTTATGAGCTTTTTATACATCCAATAAAGCAAAATACAGATGCAATGTAGGATATATTGGACTGACTAGGCTTTTCTGATCGCACCCTTCTACTCATGTGTTTACCTAGCTTCACTGGAAGTAGGAATCCCATCATGAAATTTACAGTTCTACATTTTATGCAGCACAACATGTCCCTATATCTTAGCTTTGGGATGTGGTAGGGCAACAATTACCACACCACTGTCTTTGTCAGGGCCTCCCTGACACACGGTGTGGGTTTGAAGAAGATCTGAGGAGGTCACATATTTCACCCTAAAAACACTAAGGGGTACCCCTTTGTGTTTTTTAGACTCAATTTTTGACCGTCTCAGATTTCTTCCAAACCCACGATGTTGATTAGGCAGGTCCTGACTTACACAATGGTGTGATTATTTTCAGCCTATCTCATCCCAAAGCTGAGATATGAGGACAAACTTAACTGGGATTTTCTCTCAATAGGTTTATTGGTGTTGAATATATTGGAATTAAATTTATGAGCTTTTTATACGTCCAATAAAGCAAAATACAGATGCAATGTAGGATATATTGGACTAACTAGGCTTTTCTGATCGCACCCTTCTACTCATGTGTTTACCTAGCTTCACTGGAAGTAGGAATCCCATCATGAAATTTACAGTTATACATTTTATGCAGCACAACATGTCCCTATATCTTAGCTTTGGGATGTGGTAGGGCAACAATTACCACACCACTGTCTTTGTCAGGACCTCTCTGACACACGGTGTGGGTTTGAAGAAGATCTGAGGAGGTCACATATTTCACCCAACTAAATTTTTGACCGTCTCAGATTTCTTCCAAACTCACGGTGTTGATTAGGCAGGTCCTGACTTACACAAAGGTGTGATTATTTTCAGCCTATCTCATGCCAAAGCTGAGATATGAGGACAAACTTAACTGGGAATTTCTCTCAATAGGTTTATTGGTGTTGAATATATTGGAATTAAATTTATGAGCTTTTTATACGTCCAATAAAGCAAAATACAGATGCAATGTAGGATATATTGGACTGACTAGGCTTTTCTGATCGCACCCTTCTACTCATGTGTTTACCTAGCTTCACTGGAAGTAGGAATCCCATCATGAAATTTACAGTTCTACATTTTATGCAGCACAACATGTCCCTATATCTTAGCTTTGGGATGTGGTAGGGCAACAATTACCACACCACTGTCTTTGTCAGGGCCTCCCTGACACACGGTGTGGGTTTGAAGAAGATCTGAGGAGGTCACATATTTCACCCAACTAAATTTTTGACCGTCTCAGATTTCTTCCAAACTCACGGTGTTGATTAGGCAGGTCCTGACTTACACAAAGGTGTGATTATTTTCAGCCTATCTCATCCCAAAGCTGAGATATGAGGACAAACTTAACTGGGATTTTCTCTCAATAGGTTTATTGGTGTTGAATATATTGGAATTAAATTTATGAGCTTTTTATACGTCCAATAAAGCAAAATACAGATGAAATGTAGGATATATTGGACTGCCTAGGCTTTTCTGATCGCACCCTTCTACTCTTGTGTTTACCTAGCTTCACTGAAAGTAGGAATCCCATCATGAAATTTACAGTTATACATTTTATGCAGCAAAACATGTCCCTATATCTCAGCTTTGGGATGTGGTAGGGCAACAATTACCACACCACTGTCTTTGTCAGGACCTTCCTGACACACGGTGTGGGTTTGAAGAAGATCTGAGGAGGTCACATATTTCACCCAAAAAAACTATAAGGGGTACCCCTTTGTGTTTTTTAGACTCAATTTTTGACCGTCTCAGATTTCTTCCAAACTCACGGTGTTGATTAGGCAGGTCCTGACTTACACAAAGGTGTGATTATTTTCAGCCTATCTCATGCCAAAGCTGAGATATGAGGACAAACTTAACTGGGATTTTCTCTCAATAGGTTTATTGGTGTTGAATATATTGGAATTAAATTTATGAGCTTTTTATACGTCCAATAAAGCAAAATACAGGTGCAATGTAGGATATATTGGACTGACTAGGCTTTTCTGATCGCACCCTTCTACTCATGTGTTTACCTAGCTTCACTGGAAGTAGGAATCCCATCATGAAATTTACAGTTCTACATTTTATGCAGCACAACATGTCCCTATATCTTAGCTTTGGGATGTGGTAGGGCAACAATTACCACACCACTGTCTTTGTCAGGGCCTCCCTGACACACGGTGTGGGTTTGAAGAAGATCTGAGGAGGTCACATATTTCACCCAAAAAAACACTAAGGGGTACCCCTTTGTGTTTTTTAGACTCAATTTTTGAACGTCTCAGATTTCTTCCAAACTCACGGTGTTGATTAGGCAGGTCCTGACTTACACAAAGGTGTGATTATTTTCAGCCTATCTCATGCCAAAGCTGAGATACGAGGACAAACTTAACTGGGAATTTCTCTCAATAGGTTTATTGGTGTTGAATATATTGGAATTAAATTTATGAGCTTTTTATACGTCCAATAAAGCAAAATACAGATGCAATGTAGGATATATTGGACTGACTAGGCTTTTCTGATCGCACCCTTCTACTCATGTGTTTACCTAGCTTCACTGGAAGTAGGAATCCCATCATGAAATTTACAGTTATACATTTTATGCAGCACAACATGTCCCTATATCTTAGCTTTGGGATGTGGTATGGCAACAATTACGACACCACTGTCTTTGTCAGGACCTCTCTGACACACGGTGTGGGTTTGAAGAAGATCTGAGGAGGTCACATATTTCACCCAACTAAATTTTTGACCGTCTCAGATATCTTCCAAACTCACGGTGTTGATTAGGCAAGTCCTGACTTACAAAAAGGTGTGATTATTTTCAGCCTATCTCATCCCAAAGCTGAGATATGAGGACAAACTTAACTGGGAATTTCTCTCAATAGGTTTATTGGTGTTGAATATATTGGCGTTAAATTTATGAGCTTTTTATACGTCCAATAAAGCAAAATACAGATGCAATGTAGGATATATTGGACTGACTAGGCTTTTCTGTTCGCACCCATCTACACTTGTGTTTACCTAGCTTCACTGGAAGTAGGAATTCCATCATGAAATTTACAGTTATACATTTTATGTAGCACAACATGTCCCTATATCTCAGCTTTGGGATGTGGTAGGGCAACAATTACCACACCACTGTCTTTGTCAGGACCTCCCTGACACACGGTGTGGGTTTGAAGAAGATCTGAGGAGGTCACATATTTCACCCAAAACACACTAAGGGGTACCCCTTTGTGTTTTTAAGACTCAATTTTTGACCGTCTCAGATTTCTTCCAAACTCATGGTGTTGATTAGGCAGGTCCTGACTTACACAAAGGTGTGATTATTTTCAGCCTATCTCATCCCAAAGCTGAGATATGAGGACAAACTTAACTGGGATTTTCTCTCAATAGGTTTATTGGTGTTGAATATATTGGAATTAAATTTATGAGCTTTTTATACGTCCAATAAAGCAAAATACAGATGAAATGTAGGATATATTGGACTGCCTAGGCTTTTCTGATCGCACCCTTCTACTCTTGTGTTTACCTAGCTTCACTGAAAGTAGGAATCCCATCATGAAATTTACAGTTATACATTTTATGCAGCAAAACATGTCCCTATATCTCAGCTTTGGGATGTGGTAGGGCAACAATTACCACACCACTGTCTTTGTCAGGACCTCCCTGACACACGGTGTGGGTTTGAAGAAGATCTGAGGAGGTCACATATTTCACCCAAAAAAACACTAAGGGGTACCCCTTTGTGTTTTTAAGACTCAATTTTTGACCGTCTCAGATTTCTTCCAAACTCATGGTGTTGATTAGGCAGGTCCTGACTTACACAAAGGTGTGATTATTTTCAGCCTATCTCATCCCAAAGCTGAGATATGAGGACAAACTTAACTGGGAATTTCTCTCAATAGGTTTATTGGTGTTGAATATATTGGAATTAAATTTATGAGCTTGTTATATGTCCAATAAAGCAAAATACAGATGCAATGTAGGATATATTGGACTGACTAGGCTTTTCTGATCGCACCCTTCTACTCTTGTGTTTTTATAGCTTCACTGGAAGTAGGAATCCCATCATGAAATTTACAGTTATACATTTTATGCAGCAAAACATGTCCCTATATCTCAGCTTTGGGATGTGGTAGGGCAACAATTACCACACCACTGTCTTTGTCAGGACCTCCCTGACACACGGTGTGAGTTTGAAGAAGATCTGAGGAGGTCACATATTTCAACCTAAAAACACTAAGGGGTACCCCTTTGTGTTTTTTAGACTCAATTTTTGACCGTCTCAGATTTCTTCCAAACCCACGATGTTGATTAGGCAGGTCCTGACTTACACAATGGTGTGATTATTTTCAGCCTATCTCATCCCAAAGCTGAGATATGAGGACAAACTTAACTGGGATTTTCTCTCAATAGGTTTATTGGTGTTGAATATATTGGAATTAAATTTATGAGCTTTTTATACGTCCAATAAAGCAAAATACAGATGCAATGTAGGATATATTGGACTAACTAGGCTTTTCTGATCGCACCCTTCTACTCATGTGTTTACCTAGCTTCACTGGAAGTAGGAATCCCATCATGAAATTTACAGTTATACATTTTATGCAGCACAACATGTCCCTATATCTTAGCTTTGGGATGTGGTAGGGCAACAATTACCACACCACTGTCTTTGTCAGGACCTCTCTGACACACGGTGTGGGTTTGAAGAAGATCTGAGGAGGTCACATATTTCACCCAACTAAATTTTTGACCGTCTCAGATATCTTCCAAACTCACGGTGTTGATTAGGCAAGTCCTGACTTACACAAAGGTGTGATTATTTTCAGCCTATCTCATCCCAAAGCTGAGATATGAGGACAAACTTAACTGGGAAATTCTCTCAATAGGTTTATTGGTGTTGAATATATTGGCGTTAAATTTATGAGCTTTTTATACGTCCAATAAAGCAAAATACAGATGCAATGTAGGATATATTGGACTGACTAGGCTTTTCTGATCGCACCCATCTACTCTTGTGTTTACCTAGCTTCACTGGAAGTAGGAATTCCATCATGAAATTTACAGTTATACATTTTATGTAGCACAACATGTCCCTATATCTCAGCTTTGGGATGTGGTAGGGCAACAATTACCACACCACTGTCTTTGTCAGGACCTCCCTGACACACGGTGTGGGTTTGAAGAAGATCTGAGGAGGTCACATATTTCACCCAAAACACACTAAGGGGTACCCCTTTGTGTTTTTTAGACTCAATTTTTGACCGTCTCAGATTTCTTCCAAACTCACGGTGTTGATTAGGCAGGTCCTGACTTACACAAAGGTGTGATTATTTTCAGCCTATCTCATCCCAAAGCTGAGATATGAGGACAAACTTAACTGGGATTTTCTCTCAATAGGTTTATTGGTGTTGAATATATTGGAATTAAATTTATGAGCTTTTTATACGTCCAATAAAGCAAAATACAGATGAAATGTAGGATATATTGGACTGCCTAGGCTTTTCTGATCGCACCCTTCTACTCTTGTGTTTACCTAGCTTCACTGAAAGTAGGAATCCCATCATGAAATTTACAGTTATACATTTTATGCAGCAAAACATGTCCCTATATCTCAGCTTTGGGATGTGGTAGGGCAACAATTACCACACCACTGTCTTTGTCAGGACCTCCCTGACACACGGTGTGGGTTTGAAGAAGATCTGAGGAGGTCACATATTTCACCCAAAAAAACACTAAGGGGTACCCCTTTGTGTTTTTTAGACTCAATTTTTGACCGTCTCAGATTTCTTCCAAACTCACGGTGTTGATTAGGCAGGTCCTGACTTACACAAAGGTGTGATTATTTTCAGCCTATCTCATCCCAAAGCTGAGATATGAGGACAAACTTAACTGGGATTTTCTCTCAATAGGTTTATTGGTGTTGAATATATTGGAATTAAATTTATGAGCTTTTTATACGTCCAATAAAGCAAAATACAGATGAAATGTAGGATATATTGGACTGACTAGGCTTTTCTGATCGCACCCTTCTACTCTTGTGTTTACCTAGCTTCACTGAAAGTAGGAATCCCATCATGAAATTTACAGTTATACATTTTATGCAGCAAAACATGTCCCTATATCTCAGCTTTGGGATGTGGTAGGGCAACAATTACCACACCACTGTCTTTGTCAGGACCTCCCTGACACACGGTGTGGGTTTGAAGAAGATCTGAGGAGGTCACATATTTCACCCAAAAAAACACTAAGGGGTACCCCTTTGTGTTTTTTAGACTCAATTTTTGACCGTCTCAGATTTCTTCCAAACTCACGGTGTTGATTAGGCAGGTCCTGACTTACACAAAGGTGTGATTATTTTCAGCCTATCTCATCCCAAAGCTGAGATATGAGGACAAACTTAACTGGGATTTTCTCTCAATAGGTTTATTGGTGTTGAATATATTGGAATTAAATTTATGAGCTTTTTATACGTCCAATAAAGCAAAATACAGATGAAATGTAGGATATATTGGACTGACTAGGCTTTTCTGATCGCACCCTTCTACTCTTGTGTTTAC
This sequence comes from Hoplias malabaricus, assembly GCF_029633855.1. Classification (NCBI taxonomy): domain Eukaryota; kingdom Metazoa; phylum Chordata; class Actinopteri; order Characiformes; family Erythrinidae; genus Hoplias; species Hoplias malabaricus. The sequence continues at coordinate 125,245 of NW_027100760.1, forward strand.
CTAGCTTCACTGAAAGTAGGAATCCCATCATGAAATTTACAGTTATACATTTTATGCAGCAAAACATGTCCCTATATCTCAGCTTTGGGATGTGGTAGGGCAACAATTACCACACCACTGTCTTTGTCAGGACCTCCCTGACACACGGTGTGGGTTTGAAGAAGATCTGAGGAGGTCACATATTTCACCCAAAAAAACACTAAGGGGTACCCCTTTGTGTTTTTTAGACTCAATTTTTGACCGTCTCAGATTTCTTCCAAACTCACGGTGTTGATTAGGCAGGTCCTGACTTACACAAAGGTGTGATTATTTTCAGCCTATCTCATCCCAAAGCTGAGATATGAGGACAAACTTAACTGGGATTTTCTCTCAATAGGTTTATTGGTGTTGAATATATTGGAATTAAATTTATGAGCTTTTTATACGTCCAATAAAGCAAAATACAGATGAAATGTAGGATATATTGGACTGACTAGGCTTTTCTGATCGCACCCTTCTACTCTTGTGTTTACCTAGCTTCACTGAAAGTAGGAATCCCATCATGAAATTTACAGTTATACATTTTATGCAGCAAAACATGTCCCTATATCTCAGCTTTGGGATGTGGTAGGGCAACAATTACCACACCACTGTCTTTGTCAGGACCTCCCTGACACACGGTGTGGGTTTGAAGAAGATCTGAGGAGGTCACATATTTCACCCAAAAAAACACTAAGGGGTACCCCTTTGTGTTTTTTAGACTCAATTTTTGACCGTCTCAGATTTCTTCCAAACTCACGGTGTTGATTAGGCAGGTCCTGACTTACACAAAGGTGTGATTATTTTCAGCCTATCTCATCCCAAAGCTGAGATATGAGGACAAACTTAACTGGGATTTTCTCTCAATAGGTTTATTGGTGTTGAATATATTGGAATTAAATTTATGAGCTTTTTATACGTCCAATAAAGCAAAATACAGATGAAATGTAGGATATATTGGACTGCCTAGGCTTTTCTGATCGCACCCTTCTACTCTTGTGTTTACCTAGCTTCACTGAAAGTAGGAATCCCATCATGAAATTTACAGTTATACATTTTATGCAGCAAAACATGTCCCTATATCTCAGCTTTGGGATGTGGTAGGGCAACAATTACCACACCACTGTCTTTGTCAGGACCTCCCTGACACACGGTGTGGGTTTGAAGAAGATCTGAGGAGGTCACATATTTCACCCAAAAAAACACTAAGGGGTACCCCTTTGTGTTTTTTAGACTCAATTTTTGACCGTCTCAGATTTCTTCCAAACTCACGGTGTTGATTAGGCAGGTCCTGACTTACACAAAGGTGTGATTATTTTCAGCCTATCTCATCCCAAAGCTGAGATATGAGGACAAACTTAACTGGGATTTTCTCTCAATAGGTTTATTGGTGTTGAATATATTGGAATTAAATTTATGAGCTTTTTATACGTCCAATAAAGCAAAATACAGATGAAATGTAGGATATATTGGACTGACTAGGCTTTTCTGATCGCACCCTTCTACTCTTGTGTTTACCTAGCTTCACTGAAAGTAGGAATCCCATCATGAAATTTACAGTTATACATTTTATGCAGCAAAACATGTCCCTATATCTCAGCTTTGGGATGTGGTAGGGCAACAATTACCACACCACTGTCTTTGTCAGGACCTCCCTGACACACGGTGTGGGTTTGAAGAAGATCTGAGGAGGTCACATATTTCACCCAAAAAAACACTAAGGGGTACCCCTTTGTGTTTTTTAGACTCAATTTTTGACCGTCTCAGATTTCTTCCAAACTCACGGTGTTGATTAGGCAGGTCCTGACTTACACAAAGGTGTGATTATTTTCAGCCTATCTCATCCCAAAGCTGAGATATGAGGACAAACTTAACTGGGATTTTCTCTCAATAGGTTTATTGGTGTTGAATATATTGGAATTAAATTTATGAGCTTTTTATACGTCCAATAAAGCAAAATACAGATGAAATGTAGGATATATTGGACTGCCTAGGCTTTTCTGATCGCACCCTTCTACTCTTGTGTTTACCTAGCTTCACTGAAAGTAGGAATCCCATCATGAAATTTACAGTTATACATTTTATGCAGCAAAACATGTCCCTATATCTCAGCTTTGGGATGTGGTAGGGCAACAATTACCACACCACTGTCTTTGTCAGGACCTCCCTGACACACGGTGTGGGTTTGAAGAAGATCTGAGGAGGTCACATATTTCACCCAAAAAAACACTAAGGGGTACCCCTTTGTGTTTTTTAGACTCAATTTTTGACCGTCTCAGATTTCTTCCAAACTCACGGTGTTGATTAGGCAGGTCCTGACTTACACAAAGGTGTGATTATTTTCAGCCTATCTCATCCCAAAGCTGAGATATGAGGACAAACTTAACTGGGATTTTCTCTCAATAGGTTTATTGGTGTTGAATATATTGGAATTAAATTTATGAGCTTTTTATACGTACAATAAAGCAAAATACAGATGCAATGTAGGATATATTGGACTGACTAGGCTTTCCTGATCGCACCCTTCTACTCTTGTGTTTACCTAGCTTCACTGGAAGTAGGAATCCCATCATGAAATTTACAGTTATACATTTTATGCAGCAAAACATGTCCCTATATCTCAGCTTTGGGATGTGGTAGGGCTACAATTACCACACCACTGTCTTTGTCAGGACCTCCCTGACACTCGGTGTGGGTTTGAAGAAGAGCTGAGGAGGTCACATATTTCACCCAAAAAAACACTAAGGGGTACCCCTTTGTGTTTTTTAGACTCAATTTTTGACCGTCTCAGATTTCTTCCAAACTCACGATGTTGATTAGGCAGGTCCTGACTTAGACAAAGGTGTGATTATTTTCAGCCTATCTCATCCCAAAGCTGAGATATGAGGACAAACTTAACTGGGAATTTCTCTCAATAGGTTTATTGGTGTTGAATATATTGGAATTAAATTTATGAGCTTTTTATACGTCCAATAAAGCAAAATACAGATGCAATGTAGGATATATTGGACTGACTAGGCTTTTCTGATCGCACCCTTCTACTCTTGTGTTTACCTAGCTTCACTGGAAGTAGGAATCCCATCATGAAATTTACAGTTATACATTTTATGCAGCAAAACATGTCCCTATATCTCAGCTTTGGGATGTGGTAGGGCTACAATTATCACACCACTGTCTTTGTCAGGACCTCCCTGACACACGGTGTGGGTTTGAAGAAGATCTGAGGAGGTCACATATTTCACCCAACTAAATTTTTGACCATCTCATATTTCTTCCAAACTCACGGTGTTGATTAGGCAGGTCCTGACTTACACAAAGGTGTGATTATTTTCAGCCTATCTCATGCCAAAGCTGAGATATGAGGACAAACTTAACTGGGAATTTCTCTCAATAGGTTTATTGGTGTTGAATATATTGGAATTAAATTTATGAGCTTTTTATACATCCAATAAAGCAAAATACAGATGCAATGTAGGATATATTGGACTGACTAGGCTTTTCTGATCGCACCCTTCTACTCATGTGTTTACCTAGCTTCACTGGAAGTAGGAATCCCATCATGAAATTTACAGTTCTACATTTTATGCAGCACAACATGTCCCTATATCTTAGCTTTGGGATGTGGTAGGGCAACAATTACCACACCACTGTCTTTGTCAGGGCCTCCCTGACACACGGTGTGGGTTTGAAGAAGATCTGAGGAGGTCACATATTTCACCCTAAAAACACTAAGGGGTACCCCTTTGTGTTTTTTAGACTCAATTTTTGACCGTCTCAGATTTCTTCCAAACCCACGATGTTGATTAGGCAGGTCCTGACTTACACAATGGTGTGATTATTTTCAGCCTATCTCATCCCAAAGCTGAGATATGAGGACAAACTTAACTGGGATTTTCTCTCAATAGGTTTATTGGTGTTGAATATATTGGAATTAAATTTATGAGCTTTTTATACGTCCAATAAAGCAAAATACAGATGCAATGTAGGATATATTGGACTGACTAGGCTTTTCTGATTGCACCCTTCTACTCTTGTGTTTACCTAGCTTCACTGGAAGTAGGAATCCCATCATGAAATTTACAGTTATACATTTTATGCAGCAAAACATGTCCCTATATCTCAGCTTTGGGATGTGGTAGGGCAAAAATTACCACACCACTGTCTTCGTCAGGACCTCTCTGACACACGGTGTGGGTTTGAAGAAGAGCTGAGGAGGTCACATATTTCACCCAAAAAAACACTAAGGGGTACCCCTTTGTGTTTTTTAGACTCAATTTTTGACAGTCTCAGATTTCTTCCAAACTCACGGTGTTGATTAGGCAGGTCCTGACTTACACAAAGGTGTGATTATTTTCAGCCTATCTCATCCCAAAGCTGAGATATGAGGACAAACTTAACTGGGATTTTCTCTCAATAGGTTTATTGGTGTTGAATATATTGGAATTAAATTTATGAGCTTTTTATACGTCCAATAAAGCAATATACAGATGCAATGTAGTATATATTGGACTGACTAGGCTTTTCTGATCGCACCCTTCTACTCTTGTGTTTACCTAGCTTCACTGGAAGTAGGAATCCCATCATGAAATTTACAGTTATACATTTTATGCAGTACAACATGTCCCTATATCTCAGCTTTGGGATGTGGTAGGGCAAAAATTACCACACCATTCTCGTCGTCAGGACGTCCTTGACACACGGTGTGAGTTTGAAGAAGATCTGAGGAGGATACTTTTTTTCACCCAAAAAAACACTAAGGGGTACCCCTTTGTGTTTTTTAGACTCAATTTTTGACCGTCTCAGATTTCTTCCAAACCCACGATGTTGATTAGGCAGGTCCTGACTTACACAATGGTGTGATTATTTTCAGCCTATCTCATCCCAAAGCTGAGATATGAGGACAAACTTAACTGGGATTTTCTCTCAATAGGTTTATTGGTGTTGAATATATTGGAATTACATTTATGAGCTTTTTATACGTCCAATAAAGCAAAATACAGATGCAATGTAGGATATATTGGACTAACTAGGCTTTTCTGATCGCACCCTTCTACTCATGTGTTTACCTAGCTTCACTGGAAGTAGGAATCCCATCATGAAATTTACAGTTATACATTTTATGCAGCACAACATGTCCCTATATCTTAGCTTTGGGATGTGGTAGGGCAACAATTACCACACCACTGTCTTTGTCAGGACCTCTCTGACACACGGTGTGGGTTTGAAGAAGATCTGAGGAGGTCACATATTTCACCCAACTAAATTTTTGACCGTCTCAGATTTCTTCCAAACTCACGGTGTTGATTAGGCAGGTCCTGACTTACACAAAGGTGTGATTATTTTCAGCCTATCTCATGCCAAAGCTGAGATATGAGGACAAACTTAACTGGGAATTTCTCTCAATAGGTTTATTGGTGTTGAATATATTGGAATTAAATTTATGAGCTTTTTATACATCCAATAAAGCAAAATACAGATGCAATGTAGGATATATTGGACTGACTAGGCTTTTCTGATCGCACCCTTCTACTCATGTGTTTACCTAGCTTCACTGGAAGTAGGAATCCCATCATGAAATTTACAGTTCTACATTTTATGCAGCACAACATGTCCCTATATCTTAGCTTTGGGATGTGGTAGGGCAACAATTACCACACCACTGTCTTTGTCAGGGCCTCCCTGACACACGGTGTGGGTTTGAAGAAGATCTGAGGAGGTCACATATTTCACCCTAAAAACACTAAGGGGTACCCCTTTGTGTTTTTTAGACTCAATTTTTGACCGTCTCAGATTTCTTCCAAACCCACGATGTTGATTAGGCAGGTCCTGACTTACACAATGGTGTGATTATTTTCAGCCTATCTCATCCCAAAGCTGAGATATGAGGACAAACTTAACTGGGATTTTCTCTCAATAGGTTTATTGGTGTTGAATATATTGGAATTAAATTTATGAGCTTTTTATACGTCCAATAAAGCAAAATACAGATGCAATGTAGGATATATTGGACTAACTAGGCTTTTCTGATCGCACCCTTCTACTCATGTGTTTACCTAGCTTCACTGGAAGTAGGAATCCCATCATGAAATTTACAGTTATACATTTTATGCAGCACAACATGTCCCTATATCTTAGCTTTGGGATGTGGTAGGGCAACAACTACCACACCACTGTCTTTGTCAGGACCTCTCTGACACACGGTGTGGGTTTGAAGAAGATCTGAGGAGGTCACATATTTCACCCAACTAAATTTTTGACCGTCTCAGATTTCTTCCAAACTCACGGTGTTGATTAGGCAGGTCCTGACTTACACAAAGGTGTGATTATTTTCAGCCTATCTCATGCCAAAGCTGAGATATGAGGACAAACTTAACTGGGAATTTCTCTCAATAGGTTTATTGGTGTTGAATATATTGGAATTAAATTTATGAGCTTTTTATACGTCCAATAAAGCAAAATACAGATGCAATGTAGGATATATTGGACTGACTAGGCTTTTCTGATCGCACCCTTCTACTCATGTGTTTACCTAGCTTCACTGGAAGTAGGAATCCCATCATGAAATTTACAGTTATACATTTTATGCAGCACAACATGTCCCTATATCTTAGCTTTGGGATGTGGTAGGGCAACAATTACCACACCACTGTCTTTGTCAGGACCTCTCTGACACACAGTGTGGGTTTGAAGAAGATCTGAGGAGGTCACATATTTCACCCAACTAAATTTTTGACCGTCTCAGATTTCTTCCAAACTCACGGTGTTGATTAGGCAGGTCCTGACTTACACAAAGGTGTGATTATTTTCAGCCTATCTCATCCCAAAGCTGAGATATGAGGACAAACTTAACTGGGATTTTCTCTCAATAGGTTTATTGGTGTTGAATATATTGGAATTAAATTTATGAGCTTTTTATACGTCCAATAAAGCAAAATACAGATGAAATGTAGGATATATTGGACTGCCTAGGCTTTTCTGATCGCACCCTTCTACTCTTGTGTTTACCTAGCTTCACTGAAAGTAGGAATCCCATCATGAAATTTACAGTTATACATTTTATGCAGCAAAACATGTCCCTATATCTCAGCTTTGGGATGTGGTAGGGCAACAATTACCACACCACTGTCTTTGTCAGGACCTTCCTGACACACGGTGTGGGTTTGAAGAAGATCTGAGGAGGTCACATATTTCACCCAAAAAAACACTAAGGGGTACCCCTTTGTGTTTTTTAGACTCAATTTTTGACCGTCTCAGATTTCTTCCAAACTCACGGTGTTGATTAGGCAGGTCCTGACTTACACAAAGGTGTGATTATTTTCAGCCTATCTCATGCCAAAGCTGAGATATGAGGACAAACTTAACTGGGAATTTCTCTCAATAGGTTTATTGGTGTTGAATATATTGGAATTAAATTTATGAGCTTTTTATACGTCCAATAAAGCAAAATACAGATGCAATGTAGGATATATTGGACTGACTAGGCTTTTCTGATCGCACCCTTCTACTCATGTGTTTACCTAGCTTCACTGGAAGTAGGAATCCCATCATGAAATTTACAGTTCTACATTTTATGCAGCACAACATGTCCCTATATCTTAGCTTTGGGATGTGGTAGGGCAACAATTACCACACCACTGTCTTTGTCAGGGCCTCCCTGACACACGGTGTGGGTTTGAAGAAGATCTGAGGAGGTCACATATTTCACCCAAAAAAACACTAAGGGGTACCCCTTTGTGTTTTTTAGACTCAATTTTTGAACGTCTCAGATTTCTTCCAAACTCACGGTGTTGATTAGGCAGGTCCTGACTTACACAAAGGTGTGATTATTTTCAGCCTATCTCATGCCAAAGCTGAGATACGAGGACAAACTTAACTGGGAATTTCTCTCAATAGGTTTATTGGTGTTGAATATATTGGAATTAAATTTATGAGCTTTTTATACGTCCAATAAAGCAAAATACAGATGCAATGTAGGATATATTGGACTGACTAGGCTTTTCTGATCGCACCCTTCTACTCATGTGTTTACCTAGCTTCACTGGAAGTAGGAATCCCATCATGAAATTTACAGTTATACATTTTATGCAGCACAACATGTCCCTATATCTTAGCTTTGGGATGTGGTAGGGCAACAATTACGACACCACTGTCTTTGTCAGGACCTCTCTGACACACAGTGTGGGTTTGAAGAAGATCTGAGGAGGTCACATATTTCACCCAACTAAATTTTTGACCGTCTCAGATTTCTTCCAAACTCACGGTGTTGATTAGGCAGGTCCTGACTTACACAAAGGTGTGATTATTTTCAGCCTATCTCATCCCAAAGCTGAGATATGAGGACAAACTTAACTGGGAATTTCTCTCAATAGGTTTATTGGTGTTGAATATATTGGAATTAAATTTATGAGCTTGTTATATGTCCAATAAAGCAAAATACAGATGCAATGTAGGATATATTGGACTAACTAGGCTTTTCTGATCGCACCCTTCTACTCATGTGTTTACCTAGCTTCACTGGAAGTAGGAATCCCATCATGAAATTTACAGTTATACATTTTATGCAGCACAACATGTCCCTATATCTTAGCTTTGGGATGTGGTAGGGCAACAATTACCACACCACTGTCTTTGTCAGGACCTCTCTGACACACGGTGTGGGTTTGAAGAAGATCTGAGGAGGTCACATATTTCACCCAACTAAATTTTTGACCGTCTCAGATATCTTCCAAACTCACGGTGTTGATTAGGCAAGTCCTGACTTACACAAAGGTGTGATTATTTTCAGCCTATCTCATCCCAAAGCTGAGATATGAGGACAAACTTAACTGGGAATTTCTCTCAATAGGTTTATTGGTGTTGAATATATTGGCGTTAAATTTATGAGCTTTTTATACGTCCAATAAAGCAAAATACAGATGCAATGTAGGATATATTGGACTGACTAGGCTTTTCTGATCGCACCCATCTACTCTTGTGTTTACCTAGCTTCACTGGAAGTAGGAATTCCATCATGAAATTTACAGTTATACATTTTATGTAGCACAACATGTCCCTATATCTCAGCTTTGGGATGTGGTAGGGCAACAATTACCACACCACTGTCTTTGTCAGGACCTCCCTGACACACGGTGTGGGTTTGAAGAAGATCTGAGGAGGTCACATATTTCACCCAAAACACACTAAGGGGTACCCCTTTGTGTTTTTAAGACTCAATTTTTGACCGTCTCAGATTTCTTCCAAACTCATGGTGTTGATTAGGCAGGTCCTGACTTACACAAAGGTGTGATTATTTTCAGCCTATCTCATGCCAAAGCTGAGATATGAGGACAAACTTAACTGGGAATTTCTCTCAATAGGTTTATTGGTGTTGAATATATTGGAATTAAATTTATGAGCTTTTTATACATCCAATAAAGCAAAATACAGATGCAATGTAGGATATATTGGACTGACTAGGCTTTTCTGATCGCACCCTTCTACTCATGTGTTTACCTAGCTTCACTGGAAGTAGGAATCCCATCATGAAATTTACAGTTCTACATTTTATGCAGCACAACATGTCCCTATATCTTAGCTTTGGGATGTGGTAGGGCAACAATTACCACACCACTGTCTTTGTCAGGGCCTCCCTGACACACGGTGTGGGTTTGAAGAAGATCTGAGGAGGTCACATATTTCACCCTAAAAACACTAAGGGGTACCCCTTTGTGTTTTTTAGACTCAATTTTTGACCATCTCAGATTTCTTCCAAACCCACGATGTTGATTAGGCAGGTCCTGACTTACACAAAGGTGTGATTATTTTCAGCCTATCTCATCCCAAAGCTGAGATATGAGGACAAACTTAACTGGGATTTTCTCTCAATAGGTTTATTGGTGTTGAATATATTGGAATTAAATTTATGAGCTTTTTATACGTCCAATAAAGCAATATACAGATGCAATGTAGTATATATTGGACTGACTAGGCTTTTCTGATCGCACCCTTCTACTCTTGTGTTTACCTAGCTTCACTGGAAGTAGGAATCCCATCATGAAATTTACAGTTATACATTTTATGCAGTACAACATGTCCCTATATCTCAGCTTTGGGATGTGGTAGGGCAAAAATTACCACACCATTCTCGTCGTCAGGACGTCCTTGACACACGGTGTGAGTTTGAAGAAGATCTGAGGAGGATACTTTTTTTCACCCAAAAAAACACTAAGGGGTACCCCTTTGTGTTTTTTAGACTCAATTTTTGACCGTCTCAGATTTCTTCCAAACCCACGATGTTGATTAGGCAGGTCCTGACTTACACAATGGTGTGATTATTTTCAGCCTATCTCATCCCAAAGCTGAGATATGAGGACAAACTTAACTGGGATTTTCTCTCAATAGGTTTATTGGTGTTGAATATATTGGAATTACATTTATGAGCTTTTTATACGTCCAATAAAGCAAAATACAGATGCAATGTAGGATATATTGGACTAACTAGGCTTTTCTGATCGCACCCTTCTACTCATGTGTTTACCTAGCTTCACTGGAAGTAGGAATCCCATCATGAAATTTACAGTTATACATTTTATGCAGCACAACATGTCCCTATATCTTAGCTTTGGGATGTGGTAGGGCAACAATTACCACACCACTGTCTTTGTCAGGACCTCTCTGACACACGGTGTGGGTTTGAAGAAGATCTGAGGAGGTCACATATTTCACCCAACTAAATTTTTGACCGTCTCAGATTTCTTCCAAACTCACGGTGTTGATTAGGCAGGTCCTGACTTACACAAAGGTGTGATTATTTTCAGCCTATCTCATGCCAAAGCTGAGATATGAGGACAAACTTAACTGGGAATTTCTCTCAATAGGTTTATTGGTGTTGAATATATTGGAATTAAATTTATGAGCTTTTTATACATCCAATAAAGCAAAATACAGATGCAATGTAGGATATATTGGACTGACTAGGCTTTTCTGATCGCACCCTTCTACTCATGTGTTTACCTAGCTTCACTGGAAGTAGGAATCCCATCATGAAATTTACAGTTCTACATTTTATGCAGCACAACATGTCCCTATATCTTAGCTTTGGGATGTGGTAGGGCAACAATTACCACACCACTGTCTTTGTCAGGGCCTCCCTGACACACGGTGTGGGTTTGAAGAAGATCTGAGGAGGTCACATATTTCACCCTAAAAACACTAAGGGGTACCCCTTTGTGTTTTTTAGACTCAATTTTTGACCGTCTCAGATTTCTTCCAAACCCACGATGTTGATTAGGCAGGTCCTGACTTACACAATGGTGTGATTATTTTCAGCCTATCTCATCCCAAAGCTGAGATATGAGGACAAACTTAACTGGGATTTTCTCTCAATAGGTTTATTGGTGTTGAATATATTGGAATTAAATTTATGAGCTTTTTATACGTCCAATAAAGCAAAATACAGATGCAATGTAGGATATATTGGACTAACTAGGCTTTTCTGATCGCACCCTTCTACTCATGTGTTTACCTAGCTTCACTGGAAGTAGGAATCCCATCATGAAATTTACAGTTATACATTTTATGCAGCACAACATGTCCCTATATCTTAGCTTTGGGATGTGGTAGGGCAACAACTACCACACCACTGTCTTTGTCAGGACCTCTCTGACACACGGTGTGGGTTTGAAGAAGATCTGAGGAGGTCACATATTTCACCCAACTAAATTTTTGACCGTCTCAGATTTCTTCCAAACTCACGGTGTTGATTAGGCAGGTCCTGACTTACACAAAGGTGTGATTATTTTCAGCCTATCTCATGCCAAAGCTGAGATATGAGGACAAACTTAACTGGGAATTTCTCTCAATAGGTTTATTGGTGTTGAATATATTGGAATTAAATTTATGAGCTTTTTATACGTCCAATAAAGCAAAATACAGATGCAATGTAGGATATATTGGACTGACTAGGCTTTTCTGATCGCACCCTTCTACTCATGTGTTTACCTAGCTTCACTGGAAGTAGGAATCCCATCATGAAATTTACAGTTATACATTTTATGCAGCACAACATGTCCCTATATCTTAGCTTTGGGATGTGGTAGGGCAACAATTACCACACCACTGTCTTTGTCAGGACCTCTCTGACACACAGTGTGGGTTTGAAGAAGATCTGAGGAGGTCACATATTTCACCCAACTAAATTTTTGACCGTCTCAGATTTCTTCCAAACTCACGGTGTTGATTAGGCAGGTCCTGACTTACACAAAGGTGTGATTATTTTCAGCCTATCTCATCCCAAAGCTGAGATATGAGGACAAACTTAACTGGGATTTTCTCTCAATAGGTTTATTGGTGTTGAATATATTGGAATTAAATTTATGAGCTTTTTATACGTCCAATAAAGCAAAATACAGATGAAATGTAGGATATATTGGACTGCCTAGGCTTTTCTGATCGCACCCTTCTACTCTTGTGTTTACCTAGCTTCACTGAAAGTAGGAATCCCATCATGAAATTTACAGTTATACATTTTATGCAGCAAAACATGTCCCTATATCTCAGCTTTGGGATGTGGTAGGGCAACAATTACCACACCACTGTCTTTGTCAGGACCTTCCTGACACACGGTGTGGGTTTGAAGAAGATCTGAGGAGGTCACATATTTCACCCAAAAAAACACTAAGGGGTACCCCTTTGTGTTTTTTAGACTCAATTTTTGACCGTCTCAGATTTCTTCCAAACTCACGGTGTTGATTAGGCAGGTCCTGACTTACACAAAGGTGTGATTATTTTCAGCCTATCTCATGCCAAAGCTGAGATATGAGGACAAACTTAACTGGGAATTTCTCTCAATAGGTTTATTGGTGTTGAATATATTGGAATTAAATTTATGAGCTTTTTATACGTCCAATAAAGCAAAATACAGATGCAATGTAGGATATATTGGACTGACTAGGCTTTTCTGATCGCACCCTTCTACTCATGTGTTTACCTAGCTTCACTGGAAGTAGGAATCCCATCATGAAATTTACAGTTCTACATTTTATGCAGCACAACATGTCCCTATATCTTAGCTTTGGGATGTGGTAGGGCAACAATTACCACACCACTGTCTTTGTCAGGGCCTCCCTGACACACGGTGTGGGTTTGAAGAAGATCTGAGGAGGTCACATATTTCACCCAAAAAAACACTAAGGGGTACCCCTTTGTGTTTTTTAGACTCAATTTTTGAACGTCTCAGATTTCTTCCAAACTCACGGTGTTGATTAGGCAGGTCCTGACTTACACAAAGGTGTGATTATTTTCAGCCTATCTCATGCCAAAGCTGAGATACGAGGACAAACTTAACTGGGAATTTCTCTCAATAGGTTTATTGGTGTTGAATATATTGGAATTAAATTTATGAGCTTTTTATACGTCCAATAAAGCAAAATACAGATGCAATGTAGGATATATTGGACTGACTAGGCTTTTCTGATCGCACCCTTCTACTCATGTGTTTACCTAGCTTCACTGGAAGTAGGAATCCCATCATGAAATTTACAGTTATACATTTTATGCAGCACAACATGTCCCTATATCTTAGCTTTGGGATGTGGTAGGGCAACAATTACGACACCACTGTCTTTGTCAGGACCTCTCTGACACACAGTGTGGGTTTGAAGAAGATCTGAGGAGGTCACATATTTCACCCAACTAAATTTTTGACCGTCTCAGATTTCTTCCAAACTCACGGTGTTGATTAGGCAGGTCCTGACTTACACAAAGGTGTGATTATTTTCAGCCTATCTCATCCCAAAGCTGAGATATGAGGACAAACTTAACTGGGAATTTCTCTCAATAGGTTTATTGGTGTTGAATATATTGGAATTAAATTTATGAGCTTGTTATATGTCCAATAAAGCAAAATACAGATGCAATGTAGGATATATTGGACTAACTAGGCTTTTCTGATCGCACCCTTCTACTCATGTGTTTACCTAGCTTCACTGGAAGTAGGAATCCCATCATGAAATTTACAGTTATACATTTTATGCAGCACAACATGTCCCTATATCTTAGCTTTGGGATGTGGTAGGGCAACAATTACCACACCACTGTCTTTGTCAGGACCTCTCTGACACACGGTGTGGGTTTGAAGAAGATCTGAGGAGGTCACATATTTCACCCAACTAAATTTTTGACCGTCTCAGATATCTTCCAAACTCACGGTGTTGATTAGGCAAGTCCTGACTTACACAAAGGTGTGATTATTTTCAGCCTATCTCATCCCAAAGCTGAGATATGAGGACAAACTTAACTGGGAATTTCTCTCAATAGGTTTATTGGTGTTGAATATATTGGCGTTAAATTTATGAGCTTTTTATACGTCCAATAAAGCAAAATACAGATGCAATGTAGGATATATTGGACTGACTAGGCTTTTCTGATCGCACCCATCTACTCTTGTGTTTACCTAGCTTCACTGGAAGTAGGAATTCCATCATGAAATTTACAGTTATACATTTTATGTAGCACAACATGTCCCTATATCTCAGCTTTGGGATGTGGTAGGGCAACAATTACCACACCACTGTCTTTGTCAGGACCTCCCTGACACACGGTGTGGGTTTGAAGAAGATCTGAGGAGGTCACATATTTCACCCAAAACACACTAAGGGGTACCCCTTTGTGTTTTTAAGACTCAATTTTTGACCGTCTCAGATTTCTTCCAAACTCATGGTGTTGATTAGGCAGGTCCTGACTTACACAAAGGTGTGATTATTTTCAGCCTATCTCATGCCAAAGCTGAGATATGAGGACAAACTTAACTGGGAATTTCTCTCAATAGGTTTATTGGTGTTGAATATATTGGAATTAAATTTATGAGCTTTTTATACATCCAATAAAGCAAAATACAGATGCAATGTAGGATATATTGGACTGACTAGGCTTTTCTGATCGCACCCTTCTACTCATGTGTTTACCTAGCTTCACTGGAAGTAGGAATCCCATCATGAAATTTACAGTTCTACATTTTATGCAGCACAACATGTCCCTATATCTTAGCTTTGGGATGTGGTAGGGCAACAATTACCACACCACTGTCTTTGTCAGGGCCTCCCTGACACACGGTGTGGGTTTGAAGAAGATCTGAGGAGGTCACATATTTCACCCTAAAAACACTAAGGGGTACCCCTTTGTGTTTTTTAGACTCAATTTTTGACCATCTCAGATTTCTTCCAAACCCACGATGTTGATTAGGCAGGTCCTGACTTACACAATGGTGTGATTATTTTCAGCCTATCTCATCCCAAAGCTGAGATATGAGGACAAACTTAACTGGGATTTTCTCTCAATAGGTTTATTGGTGTTGAATATATTGGAATTAAATTTATGAGCTTTTTATACGTCCAATAAAGCAAAATACAGATGCAATGTAGGATATATTGGACTGACTAGGCTTTTCTGATTGCACCCTTCTACTCTTGTGTTTACCTAGCTTCACTGGAAGTAGGAATCCCATCATGAAATTTACAGTTATACATTTTATGCAGCAAAACATGTCCCTATATCTCAGCTTTGGGATGTGGTAGGGCAAAAATTACCACACCACTGTCTTCGTCAGGACCTCTCTGACACACGGTGTGGGTTTGAAGAAGAGCTGAGGAGGTCACATATTTCACCCAAAAAAACACTAAGGGGTACCCCTTTGTGTTTTTTAGACTCAATTTTTGACCGTCTCAGATTTCTTCCAAACTCACGGTGTTGATTAGGCAGGTCCTGACTTACACAAAGGTGTGATTATTTTCAGCCTATCTCATCCCAAAGCTGAGATATGAGGACAAACTTAACTGGGATTTTCTCTCAATAGGTTTATTGGTGTTGAATATATTGGAATTAAATTTATGAGCTTTTTATACGTCCAATAAAGCAATATACAGATGCAATGTAGTATATATTGGACTGACTAGGCTTTTCTGATCGCACCCTTCTACTCTTGTGTTTACCTAGCTTCACTGGAAGTAGGAATCCCATCATGAAATTTACAGTTATACATTTTATGCAGTACAACATGTCCCTATATCTCAGCTTTGGGATGTGGTAGGGCAAAAATTACCACACCATTCTCGTCGTCAGGACGTCCTTGACACACGGTGTGAGTTTGAAGAAGATCTGAGGAGGATACTTTTTTTCACCCAAAAAAACACTAAGGGGTACCCCTTTGTGTTTTTTAGACTCAATTTTTGACCGTCTCAGATTTCTTCCAAACCCACGATGTTGATTAGGCAGGTCCTGACTTACACAAAGGTGTGATTATTTTCAGCCTATCTCATGCCAAAGCTGAGATATGAGGACAAACTTAACTGGGAATTTCTCTCAATAGGTTTATTGGTGTTGAATATATTGGAATTAAATTTATGAGCTTTTTATACGTCCAATAAAGCAAAATACAGATGCAATGTAGGATATATTGGACTGACTAGGCTTTTCTGATCGCACCCTTCTACTCATGTGTTTACCTAGCTTCACTGGAAGTAGGAATCCCATCATGAAATTTACAGTTATACATTTTATGCAGCACAACATGTCCCTATATCTTAGCTTTGGGATGTGGTAGGGCAACAATTACCACACCACTGTCTTTGTCAGGACCTCTCTGACACACAGTGTGGGTTTGAAGAAGATCTGAGGAGGTCACATATTTCACCCAACTAAATTTTTGACCGTCTCAGATTTCTTCCAAACTCACGGTGTTGATTAGGCAGGTCCTGACTTACACAAAGGTGTGATTATTTTCAGCCTATCTCATCCCAAAGCTGAGATATGAGGACAAACTTAACTGGGAATTTCTCTCAATAGGTTTATTGGTGTTGAATATATTGGAATTAAATTTATGAGCTTGTTATATGTCCAATAAAGCAAAATACAGATGCAATGTAGGATATATTGGACTAACTAGGCTTTTCTGATCGCACCCTTCTACTCATGTGTTTACCTAGCTTCACTGGAAGTAGGAATCCCATCATGAAATTTACAGTTATACATTTTATGCAGCACAACATGTCCCTATATCTTAGCTTTGGGATGTGGTAGGGCAACAATTACCACACCACTGTCTTTGTCAGGACCTCTCTGACACACGGTGTGGGTTTGAAGAAGATCTGAGGAGGTCACATATTTCACCCAACTAAATTTTTGACCGTCTCAGATATCTTCCAAACTCACGGTGTTGATTAGGCAAGTCCTGACTTACACAAAGGTGTGATTATTTTCAGCCTATCTCATCCCAAAGCTGAGATATGAGGACAAACTTAACTGGGAATTTCTCTCAATAGGTTTATTGGTGTTGAATATATTGGCGTTAAATTTATGAGCTTTTTATACGTCCAATAAAGCAAAATACAGATGCAATGTAGGATATATTGGACTGACTAGGCTTTTCTGATCGCACCCATCTACTCTTGTGTTTACCTAGCTTCACTGGAAGTAGGAATTCCATCATGAAATTTACAGTTATACATTTTATGTAGCACAACATGTCCCTATATCTCAGCTTTGGGATGTGGTAGGGCAACAATTACCACACCACTGTCTTTGTCAGGACCTCCCTGACACACGGTGTGGGTTTGAAGAAGATCTGAGGAGGTCACATATTTCACCCAAAACACACTAAGGGGTACCCCTTTGTGTTTTTAAGACTCAATTTTTGACCGTCTCAGATTTCTTCCAAACTCATGGTGTTGATTAGGCAGGTCCTGACTTACACAAAGGTGTGATTATTTTCAGCCTATCTCATCCCAAAGCTGAGATATGAGGACAAACTTAACTGGGATTTTCTCTCAATAGGTTTATTGGTGTTGAATATATTGGAATTAAATTTATGAGCTTTTTATACGTCCAATAAAGCAAAATACAGATGAAATGTAGGATATATTGGACTGCCTAGGCTTTTCTGATCGCACCCTTCTACTCTTGTGTTTACATAGCTTCACTGAAAGTAGGAATCCCATCATGAAATTTACAGTTATACATTTTATGCAGCAAAACATGTCCCTATATCTCAGCTTTGGGATGTGGTAGGGCAACAATTACCACACCACTGTCTTTGTCATGACCTCTCTGACACATGGTGTGGGTTTGAAGAAGATCTGAGGAGGTCACATATTTCACCCCAAAAAACACTAAAGGGTACCCCTTTGTGTTTTTTTAGACTCAATTTTTGACCGTCTCAGATTTCTTCCAAACTCACGGTGTTGATTAGGCAGGTCCTGACTTACACAAAGGTGTGATTATTTTCAGCCTATCTCATCCCAAAGCTGAGATATGAGGACAAACTTAACTGGGATTTTCTCTCAATAGGTTTATTGGTGTTGAATATATTGGAATTAAATTTATGAGCTTGTTATATGTCCAATAAAGCAAAATACAGATGCAATGTAGGATATATTGGACTGACTAGGCTTTTCTGATTGCACCCTTCTACTCTTGTGTTTACCTAGCTTCACTGGAAGTAGGAATCCCATCATGAAATTTACAGTTATACATTTTATGCAGCACAACATGTCCCTATATCTTAGCTTTGGGATGTGGTAGGGCAACAATTACCACACCACTGTCTTTGTCAGGACCTCTCTGACACACGGTGTGGGTTTGAAGAAGATCTGAGGAGGTCACATATTTCACCCAACTAAATTTTTGACCGTCTCAGATATCTTCCAAAATCACGGTGTTGATTAGGCAAGTCCTGACTTACACAAAGGTGTGATTATTTTCAGCCTATCTCATCCCAAAGCTGAGATATGAGGACAAACTTAACTGGGAATTTCTCTCAATAGGTTTATTGGTGTTGAATATATTGGCGTTAAATTTATGAGCTTTTTATACGTCCAATAAAGCAAAATACAGATGCAATGTAGGATATATTGGACTGACTAGGCTTTTCTGATCGCACCCATCTACTCTTGTGTTTACCTAGCTTCACTGGAAGTAGGAATTCCATCATGAAATTTACAGTTATACATTTTATGTAGCACAACATGTCCCTATATCTCAGCTTTGGGATGTGGTAGGGCAACAATTACCACACCACTGTCTTTGTCAGGACCTCCCTGACACACGGTGTGGGTTTGAAGAAGATCTGAGGAGGTCACATATTTCACCCAAAACACACTAAGGGGTACCCCTTTGTGTTTTTAAGACTCAATTTTTGACCGTCTCAGATTTCTTCCAAACTCATGGTGTTGATTAGGCAGGTCCTGACTTACACAAAGGTGTGATTATTTTCAGCCTATCTCATGCCAAAGCTGAGATATGAGGACAAACTTAACTGGGAATTTCTCTCAATAGGTTTATTGGTGTTGAATATATTGGAATTAAATTTATGAGCTTTTTATACATCCAATAAAGCAAAATACAGATGCAATGTAGGATATATTGGACTGACTAGGCTTTTCTGATCGCACCCTTCTACTCATGTGTTTACCTAGCTTCACTGGAAGTAGGAATCCCATCATGAAATTTACAGTTCTACATTTTATGCAGCACAACATGTCCCTATATCTTAGCTTTGGGATGTGGTAGGGCAACAATTACCACACCACTGTCTTTGTCAGGGCCTCCCTGACACACGGTGTGGGTTTGAAGAAGATCTGAGGAGGTCACATATTTCACCCTAAAAACACTAAGGGGTACCCCTTTGTGTTTTTTAGACTCAATTTTTGACCGTCTCAGATTTCTTCCAAACCCACGATGTTGATTAGGCAGGTCCTGACTTACACAATGGTGTGATTATTTTCAGCCTATCTCATCCCAAAGCTGAGATATGAGGACAAACTTAACTGGGATTTTCTCTCAATAGGTTTATTGGTGTTGAATATATTGGAATTAAATTTATGAGCTTTTTATACGTCCAATAAAGCAAAATACAGATGCAATGTAGGATATATTGGACTGACTAGGCTTTTCTGATTGCACCCTTCTACTCTTGTGTTTACCTAGCTTCACTGGAAGTAGGAATCCCATCATGAAATTTACAGTTATACATTTTATGCAGCAAAACATGTCCCTATATCTCAGCTTTGGGATGTGGTAGGGCAAAAATTACCACACCACTGTCTTCGTCAGGACCTCTCTGACACACGGTGTGGGTTTGAAGAAGAGCTGAGGAGGTCACATATTTCACCCAAAAAAACACTAAGGGGTACCCCTTTGTGTTTTTTAGACTCAATTTTTGACCGTCTCAGATTTCTTCCAAACTCACGGTGTTGATTAGGCAGGTCCTGACTTACACAAAGGTGTGATTATTTTCAGCCTATCTCATCCCAAAGCTGAGATATGAGGACAAACTTAACTGGGATTTTCTCTCAATAGGTTTATTGGTGTTGAATATATTGGAATTAAATTTATGAGCTTTTTATACGTCCAATAAAGCAATATACAGATGCAATGTAGTATATATTGGACTGACTAGGCTTTTCTGATCGCACCCTTCTACTCTTGTGTTTACCTAGCTTCACTGGAAGTAGGAATCCCATCATGAAATTTACAGTTATACATTTTATGCAGTACAACATGTCCCTATATCTCAGCTTTGGGATGTGGTAGGGCAAAAATTACCACACCATTCTCGTCGTCAGGACGTCCTTGACACACGGTGTGAGTTTGAAGAAGATCTGAGGAGGATACTTTTTTTCACCCAAAAAAACACTAAGGGGTACCCCTTTGTGTTTTTTAGACTCAATTTTTGACCGTCTCAGATTTCTTCCAAACCCACGATGTTGATTAGGCAGGTCCTGACTTACACAAAGGTGTGATTATTTTCAGCCTATCTCATGCCAAAGCTGAGATATGAGGACAAACTTAACTGGGAATTTCTCTCAATAGGTTTATTGGTGTTGAATATATTGGAATTAAATTTATGAGCTTTTTATACGTCCAATAAAGCAAAATACAGATGCAATGTAGGATATATTGGACTGACTAGGCTTTTCTGATCGCACCCTTCTACTCATGTGTTTACCTAGCTTCACTGGAAGTAGGAATCCAATCATGAAATTTACAGTTATACATTTTATGCAGCACAACATGTCCCTATATCTTAGCTTTGGGATGTGGTAGGGCAACAATTACCACACCACTGTCTTTGTCAGGACCTCTCTGACACACAGTGTGGGTTTGAAGAAGATCTGAGGAGGTCACATATTTCACCCAACTAAATTTTTGACCGTCTCAGATTTCTTCCAAACTCACGGTGTTGATTAGGCAGGTCCTGACTTACACAAAGGTGTGATTATTTTCAGCCTATCTCATCCCAAAGCTGAGATATGAGGACAAACTTAACTGGGATTTTCTCTCAATAGGTTTATTGGTGTTGAATATATTGGAATTAAATTTATGAGCTTTTTATACGTCCAATAAAGCAAAATACAGATGAAATGTAGGATATATTGGACTGCCTAGGCTTTTCTGATCGCACCCTTCTACTCTTGTGTTTACCTAGCTTCACTGAAAGTAGGAATCCCATCATGAAATTTACAGTTATACATTTTATGCAGCAAAACATGTCCCTATATCTCAGCTTTGGGATGTGGTAGGGCAACAATTACCACACCACTGTCTTTGTCAGGACCTTCCTGACACACGGTGTGGGTTTGAAGAAGATCTGAGGAGGTCACATATTTCACCCAAAAAAACACTAAGGGGTACCCCTTTGTGTTTTTTAGACTCAATTTTTGACCGTCTCAGATTTCTTCCAAACTCACGGTGTTGATTAGGCAGGTCCTGACTTACACAAAGGTGTGATTATTTTCAGCCTATCTCATGCCAAAGCTGAGATATGAGGACAAACTTAACTGGGAATTTCTCTCAATAGGTTTATTGGTGTTGAATATATTGGAATTAAATTTATGAGCTTTTTATACGTCCAATAAAGCAAAATACAGATGCAATGTAGGATATATTGGACTGACTAGGCTTTTCTGATCGCACCCTTCTACTCATGTGTTTACCTAGCTTCACTGGAAGTAGGAATCCCATCATGAAATTTACAGTTCTACATTTTATGCAGCACAACATGTCCCTATATCTTAGCTTTGGGATGTGGTAGGGCAACAATTACCACACCACTGTCTTTGTCAGGGCCTCCCTGACACACGGTGTGGGTTTGAAGAAGATCTGAGGAGGTCACATATTTCACCCAAAAATACACTAAGGGGTACCCCTTTGTGTTTTTTAGACTCAATTTTTGAACGTCTCAGATTTCTTCCAAACTCACGGTGTTGATTAGGCAGGTCCTGACTTACACAAAGGTGTGATTATTTTCAGCCTATCTCATGCCAAAGCTGAGATACGAGGACAAACTTAACTGGGAATTTCTCTCAATAGGTTTATTGGTGTTGAATATATTGGAATTAAATTTATGAGCTTTTTATACGTCCAATAAAGCAAAATACAGATGCAATGTAGGATATATTGGACTGACTAGGCTTTTCTGATCGCACCCTTCTACTCATGTGTTTACCTAGCTTCACTGGAAGTAGGAATCCCATCATGAAATTTACAGTTATACATTTTATGCAGCACAACATGTCCCTATATCTTAGCTTTGGGATGTGGTAGGGCAACAATTACGACACCACTGTCTTTGTCAGGACCTCTCTGACACACAGTGTGGGTTTGAAGAAGATCTGAGGAGGTCACATATTTCACCCAACTAAATTTTTGACCGTCTCAGATTTCTTCCAAACTCACGGTGTTGATTAGGCAGGTCCTGACTTACACAAAGGTGTGATTATTTTCAGCCTATCTCATCCCAAAGCTGAGATATGAGGACAAACTTAACTGGGAATTTCTCTCAATAGGTTTATTGGTGTTGAATATATTGGAATTAAATTTATGAGCTTGTTATATGTCCAATAAAGCAAAATACAGATGCAATGTAGGATATATTGGACTAACTAGGCTTTTCTGATCGCACCCTTCTACTCATGTGTTTACCTAGCTTCACTGGAAGTAGGAATCCCATCATGAAATTTACAGTTATACATTTTATGCAGCACAACATGTCCCTATATCTTAGCTTTGGGATGTGGTAGGGCAACAATTACCACACCACTGTCTTTGTCAGGACCTCTCTGACACACGGTGTGGGTTTGAAGAAGATCTGAGGAGGTCACATATTTCACCCAACTAAATTTTTGACCGTCTCAGATATCTTCCAAACTCACGGTGTTGATTAGGCAAGTCCTGACTTACACAAAGGTGTGATTATTTTCAGCCTATCTCATCCCAAAGCTGAGATATGAGGACAAACTTAACTGGGAATTTCTCTCAATAGGTTTATTGGTGTTGAATATATTGGCGTTAAATTTATGAGCTTTTTATACGTCCAATAAAGCAAAATACAGATGCAATGTAGGATATATTGGACTGACTAGGCTTTTCTGATCGCACCCATCTACTCTTGTGTTTACCTAGCTTCACTGGAAGTAGGAATTCCATCATGAAATTTACAGTTATACATTTTATGTAGCACAACATGTCCCTATATCTCAGCTTTGGGATGTGGTAGGGCAACAATTACCACACCACTGTCTTTGTCAGGACCTCCCTGACACACGGTGTGGGTTTGAAGAAGATCTGAGGAGGTCACATATTTCACCCAAAACACACTAAGGGGTACCCCTTTGTGTTTTTAAGACTCAATTTTTGACCGTCTCAGATTTCTTCCAAACTCATGGTGTTGATTAGGCAGGTCCTGACTTACACAAAGGTGTGATTATTTTCAGCCTATCTCATCCCAAAGCTGAGATATGAGGACAAACTTAACTGGGATTTTCTCTCAATAGGTTTATTGGTGTTGAATATATTGGAATTAAATTTATGAGCTTTTTATACGTCCAATAAAGCAAAATACAGATGAAATGTAGGATATATTGGACTGCCTAGGCTTTTCTGATCGCACCCTTCTACTCTTGTGTTTACATAGCTTCACTGAAAGTAGGAATCCCATCATGAAATTTACAGTTATACATTTTATGCAGCAAAACATGTCCCTATATCTCAGCTTTGGGATGTGGTAGGGCAACAATTACCACACCACTGTCTTTGTCATGACCTCTCTGACACATGGTGTGGGTTTGAAGAAGATCTGAGGAGGTCACATATTTCACCCCAAAAAACACTAAAGGGTACCCCTTTGTGTTTTTTTAGACTCAATTTTTGACCGTCTCAGATTTCTTCCAAACTCACGGTGTTGATTAGGCAGGTCCTGACTTACACAAAGGTGTGATTATTTTCAGCCTATCTCATCCCAAAGCTGAGATATGAGGACAAACTTAACTGGGATTTTCTCTCAATAGGTTTATTGGTGTTGAATATATTGGAATTAAATTTATGAGCTTGTTATATGTCCAATAAAGCAAAATACAGATGCAATGTAGGATATATTGGACTGACTAGGCTTTTCTGATTGCACCCTTCTACTCTTGTGTTTACCTAGCTTCACTGGAAGTAGGAATTCCATCATGAAATTTACAGTTATACATTTTATGCAGCAAAACATGTCCCTATATCTCAGCTTTGGGATGTGGTAGGGCAACAATTACCACACCACTGTCTTTGTCAGGACCTCTCTGACACACGGTGTGGGTTTGAAGAAGATCTGAGGAGGTCACATATTTCACCAAACTAAATTTTTGACCGTCTCAGATTTCTTCCAAACTCACGGAGTTGATTAGGCAAGTCCTGACTTACACAAAGGTGTGATTATTTTCAGCCTATCTCATCCCAAAGCTGAGATATGAGGACAAACTTAACTGGGAATTTCTCTCAATAGGTTTATTGGTGTTGAATATATTGGCATTAAATTTATGAGCTTTTTATACGTCCAATAAAGCAAAATACAGATGCAATGTAGGATATATTGGACTGACTAGGCTTTTCTGATTGCACCCATCTACTCTTGTGTTTACCTAGCTTCACTGGAAGTAGGAATTCCATCATGAAATTTACAGTTATACATTTTATGTAGCACAACATGTCCCTATATCTCAGCTTTGGGATGTGGTAGGGCAACAATTACCACACCACTGTCTTTGTCAGGACCTCCCTGACACACGGTGTGGGTTTGAAGAAGATCTGAGGAGGTCACATATTTCACCCAAAACACACTAAGGGGTACCCCTTTGTGTTTTTAAGACTCAATTTTTGACCGTCTCAGATTTCTTCCAAACTCATGGTGTTGATTAGGCAGGTCCTGACTTACACAAAGGTGTGATTATTTTCAGCCTATCTCATGCCAAAGCTGAGATATGAGGACAAACTTAACTGGGATTTTCTCTCAATAGGTTTATTGGTGTTGAATATATTGGAATTAAATTTATGAGCTTTTTATACGTCCAATAAAGCAAAATACAGATGAAATGTAGGATATATTGGACTGCCTAGGCTTTTCTGATCGCACCCTTCTACTCTTGTGTTTACCTAGCTTCACTGAAAGTAGGAATCCCATCATGAAATTTACAGTTATACATTTTATGCAGCAAAACATGTCCCTATATCTCAGCTTTGGGATGTGGTAGGGCAACAATTACCACACCACTGTCTTTGTCAGGACCTCCCTGACACACGGTGTGGGTTTGAAGAAGATCTGAGGAGGTCACATATTTCACCCAAAAAAACACTAAGGGGTACCCCTTTGTGTTTTTTAGACTCAATTTTTGACCGTCTCAGATTTCTTCCAAACTCACGGTGTTGATTAGGCAGGTCCTGACTTACACAAAGGTGTGATTATTTTCAGCCTATCTCATGCCAAAGCTGAGATATGAGGACAAACTTAACTGGGAATTTCTCTCAATAGGTTTATTGGTGTTGAATATATTGGAATTAAATTTATGAGCTTTTTATACGTCCAATAAAGCAAAATACAGATGCAATGTAGGATATATTGGACTGACTAGGCTTTTCTGATCGCACCCTTCTACTCATGTGTTTACCTAGCTTCACTGGAAGTAGGAATCCCATCATGAAATTTACAGTTCTACATTTTATGCAGCACAACATGTCCATATATCTTAGCTTTGGGATGTGGTAGGGCAACAATTACCACACCACTGTCTTTGTCACATGGTGTGGGTTTGAAGAAGATCTGAGGAGGTCACATATTTCACCCAAAAAAACACTAAAGGGTACCCCTTTGTGTTTTTTTAGACTCAATTTTTGACCGTCTCAGATTTCTTCCAAACTCACGGTGTTGATTAGGCAGGTCCTGACTTACACAAAGGTGTGATTATTTTCAGCCTATCTCATCCCAAAGCTGAGATATGAGGACAAACTTAACTGGGATTTTCTCTCAATAGGTTTATTGGTGTTGAATATATTGGAATTAAATTTATGAGCTTGTTATATGTCCAATAAAGCAAAATACAGATGCAATGTAGGATATATTGGACTGACTAGGCTTTTCTGATTGCACCCTTCTACTCTTGTGTTTACCTAGCTTCACTGGAAGTAGGAATCCCATCATGAAATTTACAGTTATACATTTTATGCAGCAAAACATGTCCCTATATCTCAGCTTTGGGATGTGGTAGGGCAACAATTACCACACCACTGTCTTTGTCAGGACCTCTCTGACACACAAAGGTGTGATTATTTTCAGCCTATCTCATCCCAAAGCTGAGATATGAGGACAAACTTAACTGGGATTTTCTCTCAATAGGTCCCTATATCTCAGCTTTGGGATGTGGTAGGGCAACAATTACCACACTACTGTCTTTGTCAGGACCTCTCTGACACACAAAGGTGTGATTATTTTCAGCCTATCTCATCCCAAAGCTGAGATATGAGGACAAACTTAACTGGGATTTTCTCTCAATAGGTTTATTGGTGTTGAATATATTGGAATTACATTTATGAGCTTGTTATATGTCCAATAAAGCAAAATACAGATGCAATGTAGGATATATTGGACTGACTAGGCTTTTCTGATTGCACCCTTCTACTCTTGTGTTTACCTAGCTTCACTGGAAGTAGGAATCCCATCATGAAATTTACAGTTATACATTTTATGCAGCAAAACATGTCCCTATATCTCAGCTTTGGGATGTGGTAGGGCAACAATTACCACACCACTGTCTTTGTCAGGACCTCCCTGACACACGGTGTGGGTTTGAAGAAGATCTGAGGAGGTCACATATTTCACCCAAAAAAACACTAAGGGGTACCCCTTTGTGTTTTTTAGACTCAATTTTTGACCGTCTCAGATTTCTTCCAAACTCACGGTGTTGATTAGGCAGGTCCTGACTTACACAAAGGTGTGATTATTTTCAGCCTATCTCATGCCAAAGCTGAGATATGAGGACAAACTTAACTGGGAATTTCTCTCAATAGGTTTATTGGTGTTGAATATATTGGAATTAAATTTATGAGCTTTTTATACGTCCAATAAAGCAAAATACAGATGCAATGTAGGATATATTGGACTGACTAGGCTTTTCTGATCGCACCCTTCTACTCATGTGTTTACCTAGCTTCACTGGAAGTAGGAATCCCATCATGAAATTTACAGTTCTACATTTTATGCAGCACAACATGTCCCTATATCTTAGCTTTGGGATGTGGTAGGGCAACAATTACCACACCACTGTCTTTGTCACATGGTGTGGGTTTGAAGAAGATCTGAGGAGGTCACATATTTCACCCAAAAAAACACTAAAGGGTACCCCTTTGTGTTTTTTTAGACTCAATTTTTGACCGTCTCAGATTTCTTCCAAACTCACGGTGTTGATTAGGCAGGTCCTGACTTACACAAAGGTGTGATTATTTTCAGCCTATCTCATCCCAAAGCTGAGATATGAGGACAAACTTAACTGGGATTTTCTCTCAATAGGTTTATTGGTGTTGAATATATTGGAATTAAATTTATGAGCTTGTTATATGTCCAATAAAGCAAAATACAGATGCAATGTAGGATATATTGGACTGACTAGGCTTTTCTGATTGCACCCTTCTACTCTTGTGTTTACCTAGCTTCACTGGAAGTAGGAATCCCATCATGAAATTTACAGTTATACATTTTATGCAGCAAAACATGTCCCTATATCTCAGCTTTGGGATGTGGTAGGGCAACAATTACCACACCACTGTCTTTGTCAGGACCTCTCTGACACACAAAGGTGTGATTATTTTCAGCCTATCTCATCCCAAAGCTGAGATATGAGGACAAACTTAACTGGGATTTTCTCTCAATAGGTTTATTGGTGTTGAATATATTGGAATTAAATTTATGAGCTTGTTATATGTCCAATAAAGCAAAATACAGATGCAATGTAGGATATATTGGACTGACTAGGCTTTTCTGATTGCACCCTTCTACTCTTGTGTTTACCTAGCTTCACTGGAAGTAGGAATTCCATCATGAAATTTACAGTTATACATTTTATGCAGCAAAACATGTCCCTATATCTCAGCTTTGGGATGTGGTAGGGCAACAATTACCACACCACTGTCTTTGTCAGGACCTCTCTGACACACGGTGTGGGTTTGAAGAAGATCTGAGGAGGTCACATATTTCACCAAACTAAATTTTTGACCGTCTCAGATTTCTTCCAAACTCACGGAGTTGATTAGGCAAGTCCTGACTTACACAAAGGTGTGATTATTTTCAGCCTATCTCATCCCAAAGCTGAGATATGAGGACAAACTTAACTGGGAATTTCTCTCAATAGGTTTATTGGTGTTGAATATATTGGCATTAAATTTATGAGCTTTTTATACGTCCAATAAAGCAAAATACAGATGCAATGTAGGATATATTGGACTGACTAGGCTTTTCTGATTGCACCCATCTACTCTTGTGTTTACCTAGCTTCACTGGAAGTAGGAATTCCATCATGAAATTTACAGTTATACATTTTATGTAGCACAACATGTCCCTATATCTCAGCTTTGGGATGTGGTAGGGCAACAATTACCACACCACTGTCTTTGTCAGGACCTCCCTGACACACGGTGTGGGTTTGAAGAAGATCTGAGGAGGTCACATATTTCACCCAAAACACACTAAGGGGTACCCCTTTGTGTTTTTAAGACTCAATTTTTGACCGTCTCAGATTTCTTCCAAACTCATGGTGTTGAATAGGCAGGTCCTGACTTACACAAAGGTGTGATTATTTTCAGCCTATCTCATGCCAAAGCTGAGATATGAGGACAAACTTAACTGGGATTTTCTCTCAATAGGTTTATTGGTGTTGAATATATTGGAATTAAATTTATGAGCTTTTTATACGTCCAATAAAGCAAAATACAGATGAAATGTAGGATATATTGGACTGCCTAGGCTTTTCTGATCGCACCCTTCTACTCTTGTGTTTACCTAGCTTCACTGAAAGTAGGAATCCCATCATGAAATTTACAGTTATACATTTTATGCAGCAAAACATGTCCCTATATCTCAGCTTTGGGATGTGGTAGGGCAACAATTACCACACCACTGTCTTTGTCAGGACCTCCCTGACACACGGTGTGGGTTTGAAGAAGATCTGAGGAGGTCACATATTTCACCCAAAAAAACACTAAGGGGTACCCCTTTGTGTTTTTTAGACTCAATTTTTGACCGTCTCAGATTTCTTCCAAACTCACGGTGTTGATTAGGCAGGTCCTGACTTACACAAAGGTGTGATTATTTTCAGCCTATCTCATGCCAAAGCTGAGATATGAGGACAAACTTAACTGGGAATTTCTCTCAATAGGTTTATTGGTGTTGAATATATTGGAATTAAATTTATGAGCTTTTTATACGTCCAATAAAGCAAAATACAGATGCAATGTAGGATATATTGGACTGACTAGGCTTTTCTGATCGCACCCTTCTACTCATGTGTTTACCTAGCTTCACTGGAAGTAGGAATCCCATCATGAAATTTACAGTTCTACATTTTATGCAGCACAACATGTCCATATATCTTAGCTTTGGGATGTGGTAGGGCAACAATTACCACACCACTGTCTTTGTCACATGGTGTGGGTTTGAAGAAGATCTGAGGAGGTCACATATTTCACCCAAAAAAACACTAAAGGGTACCCCTTTGTGTTTTTTTAGACTCAATTTTTGACCGTCTCAGATTTCTTCCAAACTCACGGTGTTGATTAGGCAGGTCCTGACTTACACAAAGGTGTGATTATTTTCAGCCTATCTCATCCCAAAGCTGAGATATGAGGACAAACTTAACTGGGATTTTCTCTCAATAGGTTTATTGGTGTTGAATATATTGGAATTAAATTTATGAGCTTGTTATATGTCCAATAAAGCAAAATACAGATGCAATGTAGGATATATTGGACTGACTAGGCTTTTCTGATTGCACCCTTCTACTCTTGTGTTTACCTAGCTTCACTGGAAGTAGGAATCCCATCATGAAATTTACAGTTATACATTTTATGCAGCAAAACATGTCCCTATATCTCAGCTTTGGGATGTGGTAGGGCAACAATTACCACACCACTGTCTTTGTCAGGACCTCTCTGACACACAAAGGTGTGATTATTTTCAGCCTATCTCATCCCAAAGCTGAGATATGAGGACAAACTTAACTGGGATTTTCTCTCAATAGGTCCCTATATCTCAGCTTTGGGATGTGGTAGGGCAACAATTACCACACTACTGTCTTTGTCAGGACCTCTCTGACACACAAAGGTGTGATTATTTTCAGCCTATCTCATCCCAAAGCTGAGATATGAGGACAAACTTAACTGGGATTTTCTCTCAATAGGTTTATTGGTGTTGAATATATTGGAATTACATTTATGAGCTTGTTATATGTCCAATAAAGCAAAATACAGATGCAATGTAGGATATATTGGACTGACTAGGCTTTTCTGATTGCACCCTTCTACTCTTGTGTTTACCTAGCTTCACTGGAAGTAGGAATCCCATCATGAAATTTACAGTTATACATTTTATGCAGCAAAACATGTCCCTATATCTCAGCTTTGGGATGTGGTAGGGCAACAATTACCACACCACTGTCTTTGTCAGGACCTCCCTGACACACGGTGTGGGTTTGAAGAAGATCTGAGGAGGTCACATATTTCACCCAAAAAAACACTAAGGGGTACCCCTTTGTGTTTTTTAGACTCAATTTTTGACCGTCTCAGATTTCTTCCAAACTCACGGTGTTGATTAGGCAGGTCCTGACTTACACAAAGGTGTGATTATTTTCAGCCTATCTCATGCCAAAGCTGAGATATGAGGACAAACTTAACTGGGAATTTCTCTCAATAGGTTTATTGGTGTTGAATATATTGGAATTAAATTTATGAGCTTTTTATACGTCCAATAAAGCAAAATACAGATGCAATGTAGGATATATTGGACTGACTAGGCTTTTCTGATCGCACCCTTCTACTCATGTGTTTACCTAGCTTCACTGGAAGTAGGAATCCCATCATGAAATTTACAGTTCTACATTTTATGCAGCACAACATGTCCCTATATCTTAGCTTTGGGATGTGGTAGGGCAACAATTACCACACCACTGTCTTTGTCACATGGTGTGGGTTTGAAGAAGATCTGAGGAGGTCACATATTTCACCCAAAAAAACACTAAAGGGTACCCCTTTGTGTTTTTTTAGACTCAATTTTTGACCGTCTCAGATTTCTTCCAAACTCACGGTGTTGATTAGGCAGGTCCTGACTTACACAAAGGTGTGATTATTTTCAGCCTATCTCATCCCAAAGCTGAGATATGAGGACAAACTTAACTGGGATTTTCTCTCAATAGGTTTATTGGTGTTGAATATATTGGAATTAAATTTATGAGCTTGTTATATGTCCAATAAAGCAAAATACAGATGCAATGTAGGATATATTGGACTGACTAGGCTTTTCTGATTGCACCCTTCTACTCTTGTGTTTACCTAGCTTCACTGGAAGTAGGAATCCCATCATGAAATTTACAGTTATACATTTTATGCAGCAAAACATGTCCCTATATCTCAGCTTTGGGATGTGGTAGGGCAACAATTACCACACCACTGTCTTTGTCAGGACCTCTCTGACACACAAAGGTGTGATTATTTTCAGCCTATCTCATCCCAAAGCTGAGATATGAGGACAAACTTAACTGGGATTTTCTCTCAATAGGTCCCTATATCTCAGCTTTGGGATGTGGTAGGGCAACAATTACCACACCACTGTCTTTGTCAGGACCTCTCTGACACACAAAGGTGTGATTATTTTCAGCCTATCTCATCCCAAAGCTGAGATATGAGGACAAACTTAACTGGGATTTTCTCTCAATAGGTTTATTGGTGTTGAATATATTGGAATTAAATTTATGAGCTTTTTATACGTCCAATAAAGCAAAATACAGATGCAATGTAGGATATATTGGACTGACTAGGCTTTTCTGATTGCACCCTTCTACTCTTGTGTTTACCTAGCTTCACTGGAAGTAGGAATCCCATCATGAAATTTACAGTTATACATTTTATGCAGCAAAACATGTCCCTATATCTCAGCTTTGGGATGTGGTAGGGCAACAATTACCACACCACTGTCTTTGTCAGGACCTCTCTGACACACAAAGGTGTGATTATTTTCAGCCTATCTCATCCCAAAGCTGAGATATGAGGACAAACTTAACTGGGATTTTCTCTCAATAGGTCCCTATATCTCAGCTTTGGGATGTGGTAGGGCAACAATTACCACACTACTGTCTTTGTCAGGACCTCTCTGACACACAAAGGTGTGATTATTTTCAGCCTATCTCATCCCAAAGCTGAGATATGAGGACAAACTTAACTGGGATTTTCTCTCAATAGGTTTATTGGTGTTGAATATATTGGAATTACATTTATGAGCTTGTTATATGTCCAATAAAGCAAAATACAGATGCAATGTAGGATATATTGGACTGACTAGGCTTTTCTGATTGCACCCTTCTACTCTTGTGTTTACCTAGCTTCACTGGAAGTAGGAATCCCATCATGAAATTTACAGTTATACATTTTATGCAGCAAAACATGTCCCTATATCTCAGCTTTGGGATGTGGTAGGGCAACAATTACCACACCACTGTCTTTGTCAGGACCTCCCTGACACACGGTGTGGGTTTGAAGAAGATCTGAGGAGGTCACATATTTCACCCAAAAAAACACTAAGGGGTACCCCTTTGTGTTTTTTAGACTCAATTTTTGACCGTCTCAGATTTCTTCCAAACTCACGGTGTTGATTAGGCAGGTCCTGACTTACACAAAGGTGTGATTATTTTCAGCCTATCTCATGCCAAAGCTGAGATATGAGGACAAACTTAACTGGGAATTTCTCTCAATAGGTTTATTGGTGTTGAATATATTGGAATTAAATTTATGAGCTTTTTATACGTCCAATAAAGCAAAATACAGATGCAATGTAGGATATATTGGACTGACTAGGCTTTTCTGATCGCACCCTTCTACTCATGTGTTTACCTAGCTTCACTGGAAGTAGGAATCCCATCATGAAATTTACAGTTATACATTTTATGCAGCACAACATGTCCCTATATCTTAGCTTTGGGATGTGGTAGGGCAACAATTACCACACCACTGTCTTTGTCAGGACCTCTCTGACACATGGTGTGGGTTTGAAGAAGATCTGAGGAGGTCACATATTTCACCCAACTAAATTTTTGACCGTCTCAGATTCCTTCCAAACTCACGGTGTTGATTAGGCAGGTCCTGACTTACACAAAGGTGTGATTATTTTCAGCCTATCTCATCCCAAAGCTGAGATATGAGGACAAACTTAACTGGGATTTTCTCTCAATAGGTTTATTGGTGTTGAATATATTGGAATTCAATTTATGAGCTTTTTATATGTCCAATAAAGCAAAATACAGATGCAATGTAGGATATATTGGACTGACTAGGCTTTTCTGATCGCACCCTTCTACTCATGTGTTTACCTAGCTTCACTGGAAGTAGGAATCCCATCATGAAATTTACAGTTATACATTTTATGCAGCACAACATGTCCCTATATCTTAGCTTTGGGATGTGGTAGGGCAACAATTACCACACCACTGTCTTTGTCAGGACCTCTCTGACACACGGTGTGGGTTTGAAGAAGATCTGAGGAGGTCACATATTTCACCCAACTAAATTTTTGACCATCTCAGATTTCTTCCAAACTCACGGTGTTGATTAGGCAGGTCTTGACTTACACAAAGGTGTGATTATTTTCAGCCTATCTCATCCCAAAGCTGAGATATGAGGACAAACTTAACTGGGAATTTCTCTCAATAGGTTTATTGGTGTTGAATATATTAGAATTAAATTTATGAGCTTTTTATACGTCCAATAAAGCAAAATACAGATGCAATGAAGGATATATTGGACTGACTAGGCTTTTCTGATCGCACCCTTCTACTCATGTGTTTACCTAGCTTCACTGAAAGTAGGAATCCCATCATGAAATTTACAGTTATACATTTTATGCAGCAAAACATGTCCCTATATCTCAGCTTTGGGATGTGGTAGGGCAACAATTACCACACCACTGTCTTTGTCAGGACCTCCCTGACACACGGTGTGGGTTTGAAGAAGATCTGATGAGGTCACATATTTCACCCAAAAAAACACTAAGGGTAAGTACCCCTTTGTGTTTTTTAGACTCAATTTTTGACCGTCTCAGATTTCTTCCAAACTCACGGCGTTGATTAGGCAGGTCCTGACTTACACAAAGGTGTGATTATTTTCAGCCTATCTCATGCCAAAGCTGAGATATGAGGACAAACTTAACTGGGAATTTCTCTCAATAGGTTTATTGGTGTTGAATATATTGGAATTAAATTTATGAGCTTTTTATACGTCCAATAAAGCAAAATACAGATGCAATGTAGGATATATTGGACTGACTAGGCTTTTCTGATCGCACCCTTCTACTCATGTGTTTACCTAGCTTCACTGGAAGTAGGAATCCCATCATGAAATTTACAGTTATACATTTTATGCAGCACAACATGTCCCTATATCTTAGCTTTGGGATGTGGTAGGGCAACAATTACCACACCACTGTCTTTGTCAGGACCTCTCTGACACACGGTGTGGGTTTGAAGAAGATCTGAGGAGGTCACATATTTCACCCAACTAAATTTTTGACCGTCTCAGATTCCTTCCAAACTCACGATGTTGATTAGGCAGGTCCTGACTTACACAAAGGTGTGATTATTTTCAGCCTATCTCATCCCAAAGCTGAGATATGAGGACAAATTTAACTGGGATTTTCTCTCAATAGGTTTATTGGTGTTGAATATATTGGAATTAAATTTATGAGCTTTTTATACGTACAATAAAGCAAAATACAGATGCAATGTAGGATATATTGGACTGACTAGGCTTTTCTGATCGCACCCTTCTACTCATGGTTTTACCTAGCTTCACTGGAAGTAGGAATCCCATCATGAAATTTACAGTTATACATTTTATGCAGCAAAACATGTCCCTATATCTCAGCTTTGGGATGTGGTAGGGCAACAATTACCACACCACTGTCTTTGTCAGGACCTCCCTGACACACGGTGTGGGTTTGAAGAAGATCTGAGGAGGTCACATATTTCACCCAAAAAAACACTAAGGGTAAGTACCCCTTTGTGTTTTTTAGACTCAATTTTTGACCGTCTCAGATTTCTTCCAAACTCACGGCGTTGATTAGGCAGGTCCTGACTTACACAAAGGTGTGATTATTTTCAGCCTATCTCATGCCAAAGCTGAGATATGAGGACAAACTTAACTGGGAATTTCTCTCAATAGGTTTATTGGTGTTGAATATATTGGAATTAATTTTATGAGCTTTTTATACGTCCAATAAAGCAAAATACAGATGCAATGTAGGATATATTGGACTGACTAGGCTTTTCTGATCGCACCCTTCTACTCATGTGTTTACCTAGCTTCACTGGAAGTAGGAATCCCATCATGAAATTTACAGTTATACATTTTATGCAGCACAACATATCCCTATATCTTAGCTTTGGGATGTGGTAGGGCAACAATTACCACACCACTGTCTTTGTCAGGACCTCTCTGACACACGGTGTGGGTTTGAAGAAGATCTGAGGAGGTCACATATTTCACCCAAAAAAACACTAAGGGGTACCCCTTTGTGTTTTTTTAGACTCAATTTTTGACCGTCTCAGATTTCTTCCAAACCCACGGTGTTGATTAGGCAGGTCCTGACTTACACAAAGGTGTGATTATTTTCAGCCTATCTCATCCCAAAGCTGAGATATGAGGACAAACTTAACTGGGATTTTCTCTCAATAGGTTTATTGGTGTTGAATATATTGGAATTAAATTTATGAGCTTTTTATACGTCCAATAAAGCAAACTACAGATGCAGTGTAGGATATATTGGACTGACTAGGCTTTTCTGATCGCACCCTTCTACTCATGTGTTTACCTAGCTTCACTGGAAGTAGGAATCCCATCATGAAATTTACAGTTATACATTTTATGCAGCACAACATGTCCCTATATCTCAGCTTTGGGATGTGGTAGGGCAACAATTACCACACCACTGTCTTTGTCAGGACCTCTCTGACACACGGTGTGGGTTTGAAGAAGATCTGAGGAGGTCATATATTTCACCCAAAAAAACACTAAGGGGTACCCCTTTGTGTTTTTTTAGACTCAATTTTTGACCGTCTCAGATTTCTTCCAAACTCACGTTGTTGATTAGGCAGGTCCTGACTTACACAAAGGTGTGATTATTTTCAGCCTATCTCATCCCAAAGCTGAGATATGAGGACAAACTTAACTGGGATTTTCTCTCAATAGGTTTATTGTTGTTGAATATATTGGAATTCAATTTATGAGCTTTTTATACGTCCAATAAAGCAAAATACAGATGCAATGTAGGATATATTGGACTGACTAGGCTTTTCTGATCGCACCCTTCCACTCATGTGTTTACCTAGCTTCACTGGAAATAGGAATCCCATCATGAAATTTACAGTTATACATTTTATGCAGCACAACATGTCCCTATATCTTAGCTTTGGGATGTGGTAGGGCAACAATTACCACACCACTGTCTTTGTCAGGACCTCTCTGACACACGGTGTGGGTTTGAAGAAGATCTGAGGAGGTCACATATTTCACCCAACTAAATTTTTGACCATCTCAGATTTCTTCCAAACTCACGGTGTTGATTAGGCAGGTCCTGACTTACACAAAGGTGTGATTATTTTCAGCCTATCTCATCCCAAAGCTGAGATATGAGGACAAACTTAACTGGGATTTTCTCTCAATAGGTTTATTGGTGTTGAATATATTGGAATTAAATTTATGAGCTTTTTATACGTCCAATAAAGAAAAATACAGATGCAATGTAGGATATATTGGACTGACTAGGCTTTTCTGATCGCACCCTTCTACTCTTGTGTTTACCTAGCTTCACTGGAAGTAGGAATCCCATCATGAAATTTACAGTTATACATTTTATGCAGCAAAACATGTCCCTATATCTCAGCTTTGGGATGTGGTAGGGCAACAATTACCACACCACTGTCTTTGTCAGGACCTCCCTGACACACGGTGTGGGTTTGAAGAAGATCTGAGGAGGTCACATATTTCACCCAAAAAAACACTAAGGGGTACCCCTTTGTGTTTTTTAGACTCAATTTTTGACCGTCTCAGATTTCTTCCAAACTCACGATGTTGATTAGGCAGGTCCTGACTTACACAAAGGTGTGATTATTTTCAGCCTATCTCATGCCAAAGCTGAGATATGAGGACAAACTTAACTGGGAATTTCTCTCAATAGGTTTATTGGTGTTGAATATATTGGAATTAAATTTATGAGCTTTTTATACGTCCAATAAAGCAAAATACAGATGCAATGTAGGATATATTGGACTGACTAGGCTTTTCTGATCGCACCCTTCTACTCATGTGTTTACCTAGCTTCACTGGAAGTAGGAATCCCATCATGAAATTTACAGTTATACATTTTATGCAGCACAACATGTCCCTATATCTTAGCTTTGGGATGTGGTAGGGCAACAATTACCACACCACTGTCTTTGTCAGGACCTCTCTGACACACGGTGTGGGTTTGAAGAAGATCTGAGGAGGTCACATATTTCACCCAACTAAATTTTTGACCGTCTCAGATTCCTTCCAAACTCACGGTGTTGATTAGGCAGGTCCTGACTTACACAAAGGTGTGATTATTTTCAGCCTATCTCATCCCAAAGCTGAGATATGAGGACAAACTTAACTGGGATTTTCTCTCAATAGGTTTATTGGTGTTGAATATATTGGAATTAAATTTATGAGCTTTTTATACGTCCAATAAAGCAAACTACAGATGCAGTGTAGGATATATTGGACTGACTAGGCTTTTCTGATCGCACCCTTCTACTCATGTGTTTACCTAGCTTCACTGGAAGTAGGAATCCCATCATGAAATTTACAGTTATACATTTTATGCAGCACAACATGTCCCTATATCTCAGCTTTGGGATGTGGTAGGGCAACAATTACCACACCACTGTCTTTGTCAGGACCTCTCTGACACACGGTGTGGGTTTGAAGAAGATCTGAGGAGGTCATATATTTCACCCAAAAAAACACTAAGGGGTACCCCTTTGTGTTTTTTTAGACTCAATTTTTGACCGTCTCAGATTTCTTCCAAACTCACGTTGTTGATTAGGCAGGTCCTGACTTACACAAAGGTGTGATTATTTTCAGCCTATCTCATCCCAAAGCTGAGATATGAGGACAAACTTAACTGGGATTTTCTCTCAATAGGTTTATTGTTGTTGAATATATTGGAATTCAATTTATGAGCTTTTTATACGTCCAATAAAGCAAAATACAGATGCAATGTAGGATATATTGGACTGACTAGGCTTTTCTGATCGCACCCTTCCACTCATGTGTTTACCTAGCTTCACTGGAAATAGGAATCCCATCATGAAATTTACAGTTATACATTTTATGCAGCACAACATGTCCCTATATCTTAGCTTTGGGATGTGGTAGGGCAACAATTACCACACCACTGTCTTTGTCAGGACCTCTCTGACACACGGTGTGGGTTTGAAGAAGATCTGAGGAGGTCACATATTTCACCCAACTAAATTTTTGACCATCTCAGATTTCTTCCAAACTCACGGTGTTGATTAGGCAGGTCCTGACTTACACAAAGGTGTGATTATTTTCAGCCTATCTCATCCCAAAGCTGAGATATGAGGACAAACTTAACTGGGATTTTCTCTCAATAGGTTTATTGGTGTTGAATATATTGGAATTAAATTTATGAGCTTTTTATACGTCCAATAAAGAAAAATACAGATGCAATGTAGGATATATTGGACTGACTAGGCTTTTCTGATCGCACCCTTCTACTCTTGTGTTTACCTAGCTTCACTGGAAGTAGGAATCCCATCATGAAATTTACAGTTATACATTTTATGCAGCAAAACATGTCCCTATATCTCAGCTTTGGGATGTGGTAGGGCAACAATTACCACACCACTGTCTTTGTCAGGACCTCCCTGACACACGGTGTGGGTTTGAAGAAGATCTGAGGAGGTCACATATTTCACCCAAAAAAACACTAAGGGGTACCCCTTTGTGTTTTTTAGACTCAATTTTTGACCGTCTCAGATTTCTTCCAAACTCACGATGTTGATTAGGCAGGTCCTGACTTACACAAAGGTGTGATTATTTTCAGCCTATCTCATGCCAAAGCTGAGATATGAGGACAAACTTAACTGGGAATTTCTCTCAATAGGTTTATTGGTGTTGAATATATTGGAATTAAATTTATGAGCTTTTTATACGTCCAATAAAGCAAAATACAGATGCAATGTAGGATATATTGGACTGACTAGGCTTTTCTGATCGCACCCTTCTACTCATGTGTTTACCTAGCTTCACTGGAAGTAGGAATCCCATCATGAAATTTACAGTTATACATTTTATGCAGCACAACATGTCCCTATATCTTAGCTTTGGGATGTGGTAGGGCAACAATTACCACACCACTGTCTTTGTCAGGACCTCTCTGACACACGGTGTGGGTTTGAAGAAGATCTGAGGAGGTCACATATTTCACCCAACTAAATTTTTGACCGTCTCAGATTCCTTCCAAACTCACGGTGTTGATTAGGCAGGTCCTGACTTACACAAAGGTGTGATTATTTTCAGCCTATCTCATCCCAAAGCTGAGATATGAGGACAAACTTAACTGGGATTTTCTCTCAATAGGTTTATTGGTGTTGAATATATTGGAATTAAATTTATGAGCTTTTTATACGTCCAATAAAGCAAAATACAGATGCAATGTAGGATATATTGGACTGACTAGGCTTTTCTGATCGCACCCTTCTACTCATGTGTTTACCTAGCTTCACTGGAAGTAGGAATCCCATCATGAAATTTACAGTTATACATTTTATGCAGCACAACATGTCCCTATATCTTAGCTTTGGGATGTGGTAGGGCAACAATTACCACACCACTGTCTTTGTCAGGACCTCTCTGACACACGGTGTGGGTTTGAAGAAGATCTGAGGAGGTCACATATTTCACCCAACTAAATTTTTGACCGTCTCAGATTCCTTCCAAACTCACGATGTTGATTAGGCAGGTCCTGACTTACACAAAGGTGTGATTATTTTCAGCCTATCTCATCCCAAAGCTGAGATATGAGGACAAATTTAACTGGGATTTTCTCTCAATAGGTTTATTGGTGTTGAATATATTGGAATTAAATTTATGAGCTTTTTATACGTACAATAAAGCAAAATACAGATGCAATGTAGGATATATTGGACTGACTAGGCTTTTCTGATCGCACCCTTCTACTCATGGTTTTACCTAGCTTCACTGGAAGTAGGAATCCCATCATGAAATTTACAGTTATACATTTTATGCAGCAAAACATGTCCCTATATCTCAGCTTTGGGATGTGGTAGGGCAACAATTACCACACCACTGTCTTTGTCAGGACCTTCCTGACACACGGTGTGGGTTTGAAGAAGATCTGAGGAGGTCACATATTTCACCCAAAAAAACACTAAGGGGTACCCCTTTGTGTTTTTTAGACTCAATTTTTGACCGTCTCAGATTTCTTCCAAACTCACGGCGTTGATTAGGCAGGTCCTGACTTACACAAAGGTGTGATTATTTTCAGCCTATCTCATGCCAAAGCTGAGATATGAGGACAAACTTAACTGGGAATTTCTCTCAATAGGTTTATTGGTGTTGAATATATTGGAATTAATTTTATGAGCTTTTTATACGTCCAATAAAGCAAAATACAGATGCAATGTAGGATATATTGGACTGACTAGGCTTTTCTGATCGCACCCTTCTACTCATGTGTTTACCTAGCTTCACTGGAAGTAGGAATCCCATCATGAAATTTACAGTTATACATTTTATGCAGCACAACATATCCCTATATCTTAGCTTTGGGATGTGGTAGGGCAACAATTACCACACCACTGTCTTTGTCAGGACCTCTCTGACACACGGTGTGGGTTTGAAGAAGATCTGAGGAGGTCACATATTTCACCCAAAAAAACACTAAGGGGTACCCCTTTGTGTTTTTTTAGACTCAATTTTTGACCGTCTCAGATTTCTTCCAAACCCACGGTGTTGATTAGGCAGGTCCTGACTTACACAAAGGTGTGATTATTTTCAGCCTATCTCATCCCAAAGCTGAGATATGAGGACAAACTTAACTGGGATTTTCTCTCAATAGGTTTATTGGTGTTGAATATATTGGAATTAAATTTATGAGCTTTTTATACGTCCAATAAAGCAAACTACAGATGCAGTGTAGGATATATTGGACTGACTAGGCTTTTCTGATCGCACCCTTCTACTCATGTGTTTACCTAGCTTCACTGGAAGTAGGAATCCCATCATGAAATTTACAGTTATACATTTTATGCAGCACAACATGTCCCTATATCTCAGCTTTGGGATGTGGTAGGGCAACAATTACCACACCACTGTCTTTGTCAGGACCTCTCTGACACACGGTGTGGGTTTGAAGAAGATCTGAGGAGGTCATATATTTCACCCAAAAAAACACTAAGGGGTACCCCTTTGTGTTTTTTTAGACTCAATTTTTGACCGTCTCAGATTTCTTCCAAACTCACGTTGTTGATTAGGCAGGTCCTGACTTACACAAAGGTGTGATTATTTTCAGCCTATCTCATCCCAAAGCTGAGATATGAGGACAAACTTAACTGGGATTTTCTCTCAATAGGTTTATTGTTGTTGAATATATTGGAATTCAATTTATGAGCTTTTTATACGTCCAATAAAGCAAAATACAGATGCAATGTAGGATATATTGGACTGACTAGGCTTTTCTGATCGCACCCTTCCACTCATGTGTTTACCTAGCTTCACTGGAAATAGGAATCCCATCATGAAATTTACAGTTATACATTTTATGCAGCACAACATGTCCCTATATCTTAGCTTTGGGATGTGGTAGGGCAACAATTACCACACCACTGTCTTTGTCAGGACCTCTCTGACACACGGTGTGGGTTTGAAGAAGATCTGAGGAGGTCACATATTTCACCCAACTAAATTTTTGACCATCTCAGATTTCTTCCAAACTCACGGTGTTGATTAGGCAGGTCCTGACTTACACAAAGGTGTGATTATTTTCAGCCTATCTCATCCCAAAGCTGAGATATGAGGACAAACTTAACTGGGATTTTCTCTCAATAGGTTTATTGGTGTTGAATATATTGGAATTAAATTTATGAGCTTTTTATACGTCCAATAAAGAAAAATACAGATGCAATGTAGGATATATTGGACTGACTAGGCTTTTCTGATCGCACCCTTCTACTCTTGTGTTTACCTAGCTTCACTGGAAGTAGGAATC
Organism: Hoplias malabaricus; assembly: GCF_029633855.1. Taxonomy (NCBI): domain Eukaryota; kingdom Metazoa; phylum Chordata; class Actinopteri; order Characiformes; family Erythrinidae; genus Hoplias; species Hoplias malabaricus. The sequence continues at coordinate 168,131 of NW_027100760.1, forward strand.
CCATCATGAAATTTACAGTTATACATTTTATGCAGCAAAACATGTCCCTATATCTCAGCTTTGGGATGTGGTAGGGCAACAATTACCACACCACTGTCTTTGTCAGGACCTCCCTGACACACGGTGTGGGTTTGAAGAAGATCTGAGGAGGTCACATATTTCACCCAAAAAAACACTAAGGGGTACCCCTTTGTGTTTTTTAGACTCAATTTTTGACCGTCTCAGATTTCTTCCAAACTCACGATGTTGATTAGGCAGGTCCTGACTTACACAAAGGTGTGATTATTTTCAGCCTATCTCATGCCAAAGCTGAGATATGAGGACAAACTTAACTGGGAATTTCTCTCAATAGGTTTATTGGTGTTGAATATATTGGAATTAAATTTATGAGCTTTTTATACGTCCAATAAAGCAAAATACAGATGCAATGTAGGATATATTGGACTGACTAGGCTTTTCTGATCGCACCCTTCTACTCATGTGTTTACCTAGCTTCACTGGAAGTAGGAATCCCATCATGAAATTTACAGTTATACATTTTATGCAGCACAACATGTCCCTATATCTTAGCTTTGGGATGTGGTAGGGCAACAATTACCACACCACTGTCTTTGTCAGGACCTCTCTGACACACGGTGTGGGTTTGAAGAAGATCTGAGGAGGTCACATATTTCACCCAACTAAATTTTTGACCGTCTCAGATTCCTTCCAAACTCACGGTGTTGATTAGGCAGGTCCTGACTTACACAAAGGTGTGATTATTTTCAGCCTATCTCATCCCAAAGCTGAGATATGAGGACAAACTTAACTGGGATTTTCTCTCAATAGGTTTATTGGTGTTGAATATATTGGAATTAAATTTATGAGCTTTTTATACGTCCAATAAAGCAAAATACAGATGCAATGTAGGATATATTGGACTGACTAGGCTTTTCTGATCGCACCCTTCTACTCATGTGTTTACCTAGCTTCACTGGAAGTAGGAATCCCATCATGAAATTTACAGTTATACATTTTATGCAGCACAACATGTCCCTATATCTTAGCTTTGGGATGTGGTAGGGCAACAATTACCACACCACTGTCTTTGTCAGGACCTCTCTGACACACGGTGTGGGTTTGAAGAAGATCTGAGGAGGTCACATATTTCACCCAACTAAATTTTTGACCGTCTCAGATTCCTTCCAAACTCACGATGTTGATTAGGCAGGTCCTGACTTACACAAAGGTGTGATTATTTTCAGCCTATCTCATCCCAAAGCTGAGATATGAGGACAAATTTAACTGGGATTTTCTCTCAATAGGTTTATTGGTGTTGAATATATTGGAATTAAATTTATGAGCTTTTTATACGTACAATAAAGCAAAATACAGATGCAATGTAGGATATATTGGACTGACTAGGCTTTTCTGATCGCACCCTTCTACTCATGGTTTTACCTAGCTTCACTGGAAGTAGGAATCCCATCATGAAATTTACAGTTATACATTTTATGCAGCAAAACATGTCCCTATATCTCAGCTTTGGGATGTGGTAGGGCAACAATTACCACACCACTGTCTTTGTCAGGACCTTCCTGACACACGGTGTGGGTTTGAAGAAGATCTGAGGAGGTCACATATTTCACCCAAAAAAACACTAAGGGGTACCCCTTTGTGTTTTTTAGACTCAATTTTTGACCGTCTCAGATTTCTTCCAAACTCACGGTGTTGATTAGGCAGGTCCTGACTTACACAAAGGTGTGATTATTTTCAGCCTATCTCATGCCAAAGCTGAGATATGAGGACAAACTTAACTGGGAATTTCTCTCAATAGGTTTATTGGTGTTGAATATATTGGAATTAAATTTATGAGCTTTTTATACGTCCAATAAAGCAAAATACAGATGCAATGTAGGATATATTGGACTGACTAGGCTTTTCTGATCGCACCCTTCTACTCATGTGTTTACCTAGCTTCACTGGAAGTAGGAATCCCATCATGAAATTTACAGTTCTACATTTTATGCAGCACAACATGTCCCTATATCTTAGCTTTGGGATGTGGTAGGGCAACAATTACCACACCACTGTCTTTGTCAGGGCCTCCCTGACACACGGTGTGGGTTTGAAGAAGATCTGAGGAGGTCACATATTTCACCCAAAAAAACACTAAGGGGTACCCCTTTGTGTTTTTTAGACTCAATTTTTGAACGTCTCAGATTTCTTCCAAACTCACGGTGTTGATTAGGCAGGTCCTGACTTACACAAAGGTGTGATTATTTTCAGCCTATCTCATGCCAAAGCTGAGATACGAGGACAAACTTAACTGGGAATTTCTCTCAATAGGTTTATTGGTGTTGAATATATTGGAATTAAATTTATGAGCTTTTTATACGTCCAATAAAGCAAAATACAGATGCAATGTAGGATATATTGGACTGACTAGGCTTTTCTGATCGCACCCTTCTACTCATGTGTTTACCTAGCTTCACTGGAAGTAGGAATCCCATCATGAAATTTACAGTTATACATTTTATGCAGCACAACATGTCCCTATATCTTAGCTTTGGGATGTGGTAGGGCAACAATTACGACACCACTGTCTTTGTCAGGACCTCTCTGACACACAGTGTGGGTTTGAAGAAGATCTGAGGAGGTCACATATTTCACCCAACTAAATTTTTGACCGTCTCAGATTTCTTCCAAACTCACGGTGTTGATTAGGCAGGTCCTGACTTACACAAAGGTGTGATTATTTTCAGCCTATCTCATCCCAAAGCTGAGATATGAGGACAAACTTAACTGGGAATTTCTCTCAATAGGTTTATTGGTGTTGAATATATTGGAATTAAATTTATGAGCTTGTTATATGTCCAATAAAGCAAAATACAGATGCAATGTAGGATATATTGGACTAACTAGGCTTTTCTGATCGCACCCTTCTACTCATGTGTTTACCTAGCTTCACTGGAAGTAGGAATCCCATCATGAAATTTACAGTTATACATTTTATGCAGCACAACATGTCCCTATATCTTAGCTTTGGGATGTGGTAGGGCAACAATTACCACACCACTGTCTTTGTCAGGACCTCTCTGACACACGGTGTGGGTTTGAAGAAGATCTGAGGAGGTCACATATTTCACCCAACTAAATTTTTGACCGTCTCAGATATCTTCCAAACTCACGGTGTTGATTAGGCAAGTCCTGACTTACACAAAGGTGTGATTATTTTCAGCCTATCTCATCCCAAAGCTGAGATATGAGGACAAACTTAACTGGGAATTTCTCTCAATAGGTTTATTGGTGTTGAATATATTGGCGTTAAATTTATGAGCTTTTTATACGTCCAATAAAGCAAAATACAGATGCAATGTAGGATATATTGGACTGACTAGGCTTTTCTGATCGCACCCATCTACTCTTGTGTTTACCTAGCTTCACTGGAAGTAGGAATTCCATCATGAAATTTACAGTTATACATTTTATGTAGCACAACATGTCCCTATATCTCAGCTTTGGGATGTGGTAGGGCAACAATTACCACACCACTGTCTTTGTCAGGACCTCCCTGACACACGGTGTGGGTTTGAAGAAGATCTGAGGAGGTCACATATTTCACCCAAAACACACTAAGGGGTACCCCTTTGTGTTTTTAAGACTCAATTTTTGACCGTCTCAGATTTCTTCCAAACTCATGGTGTTGATTAGGCAGGTCCTGACTTACACAAAGGTGTGATTATTTTCAGCCTATCTCATCCCAAAGCTGAGATATGAGGACAAACTTAACTGGGATTTTCTCTCAATAGGTTTATTGGTGTTGAATATATTGGAATTAAATTTATGAGCTTTTTATACGTCCAATAAAGCAAAATACAGATGAAATGTAGGATATATTGGACTGCCTAGGCTTTTCTGATCGCACCCTTCTACTCTTGTGTTTACATAGCTTCACTGAAAGTAGGAATCCCATCATGAAATTTACAGTTATACATTTTATGCAGCAAAACATGTCCCTATATCTCAGCTTTGGGATGTGGTAGGGCAACAATTACCACACCACTGTCTTTGTCATGACCTCTCTGACACATGGTGTGGGTTTGAAGAAGATCTGAGGAGGTCACATATTTCACCCCAAAAAACACTAAAGGGTACCCCTTTGTGTTTTTTTAGACTCAATTTTTGACCGTCTCAGATTTCTTCCAAACTCACGGTGTTGATTAGGCAGGTCCTGACTTACACAAAGGTGTGATTATTTTCAGCCTATCTCATCCCAAAGCTGAGATATGAGGACAAACTTAACTGGGATTTTCTCTCAATAGGTTTATTGGTGTTGAATATATTGGAATTAAATTTATGAGCTTGTTATATGTCCAATAAAGCAAAATACAGATGCAATGTAGGATATATTGGACTGACTAGGCTTTTCTGATTGCACCCTTCTACTCTTGTGTTTACCTAGCTTCACTGGAAGTAGGAATTCCATCATGAAATTTACAGTTATACATTTTATGCAGCAAAACATGTCCCTATATCTCAGCTTTGGGATGTGGTAGGGCAACAATTACCACACCACTGTCTTTGTCAGGACCTCTCTGACACACGGTGTGGGTTTGAAGAAGATCTGAGGAGGTCACATATTTCACCAAACTAAATTTTTGACCGTCTCAGATTTCTTCCAAACTCACGGAGTTGATTAGGCAAGTCCTGACTTACACAAAGGTGTGATTATTTTCAGCCTATCTCATCCCAAAGCTGAGATATGAGGACAAACTTAACTGGGAATTTCTCTCAATAGGTTTATTGGTGTTGAATATATTGGCATTAAATTTATGAGCTTTTTATACGTCCAATAAAGCAAAATACAGATGCAATGTAGGATATATTGGACTGACTAGGCTTTTCTGATTGCACCCATCTACTCTTGTGTTTACCTAGCTTCACTGGAAGTAGGAATTCCATCATGAAATTTACAGTTATACATTTTATGTAGCACAACATGTCCCTATATCTCAGCTTTGGGATGTGGTAGGGCAACAATTACCACACCACTGTCTTTGTCAGGACCTCCCTGACACACGGTGTGGGTTTGAAGAAGATCTGAGGAGGTCACATATTTCACCCAAAACACACTAAGGGGTACCCCTTTGTGTTTTTAAGACTCAATTTTTGACCGTCTCAGATTTCTTCCAAACTCATGGTGTTGATTAGGCAGGTCCTGACTTACACAAAGGTGTGATTATTTTCAGCCTATCTCATGCCAAAGCTGAGATATGAGGACAAACTTAACTGGGATTTTCTCTCAATAGGTTTATTGGTGTTGAATATATTGGAATTAAATTTATGAGCTTTTTATACGTCCAATAAAGCAAAATACAGATGAAATGTAGGATATATTGGACTGCCTAGGCTTTTCTGATCGCACCCTTCTACTCTTGTGTTTACCTAGCTTCACTGAAAGTAGGAATCCCATCATGAAATTTACAGTTATACATTTTATGCAGCAAAACATGTCCCTATATCTCAGCTTTGGGATGTGGTAGGGCAACAATTACCACACCACTGTCTTTGTCAGGACCTCCCTGACACACGGTGTGGGTTTGAAGAAGATCTGAGGAGGTCACATATTTCACCCAAAAAAACACTAAGGGGTACCCCTTTGTGTTTTTTAGACTCAATTTTTGACCGTCTCAGATTTCTTCCAAACTCACGGTGTTGATTAGGCAGGTCCTGACTTACACAAAGGTGTGATTATTTTCAGCCTATCTCATGCCAAAGCTGAGATATGAGGACAAACTTAACTGGGAATTTCTCTCAATAGGTTTATTGGTGTTGAATATATTGGAATTAAATTTATGAGCTTTTTATACGTCCAATAAAGCAAAATACAGATGCAATGTAGGATATATTGGACTGACTAGGCTTTTCTGATCGCACCCTTCTACTCATGTGTTTACCTAGCTTCACTGGAAGTAGGAATCCCATCATGAAATTTACAGTTCTACATTTTATGCAGCACAACATGTCCATATATCTTAGCTTTGGGATGTGGTAGGGCAACAATTACCACACCACTGTCTTTGTCACATGGTGTGGGTTTGAAGAAGATCTGAGGAGGTCACATATTTCACCCAAAAAAACACTAAAGGGTACCCCTTTGTGTTTTTTTAGACTCAATTTTTGACCGTCTCAGATTTCTTCCAAACTCACGGTGTTGATTAGGCAGGTCCTGACTTACACAAAGGTGTGATTATTTTCAGCCTATCTCATCCCAAAGCTGAGATATGAGGACAAACTTAACTGGGATTTTCTCTCAATAGGTTTATTGGTGTTGAATATATTGGAATTAAATTTATGAGCTTGTTATATGTCCAATAAAGCAAAATACAGATGCAATGTAGGATATATTGGACTGACTAGGCTTTTCTGATTGCACCCTTCTACTCTTGTGTTTACCTAGCTTCACTGGAAGTAGGAATCCCATCATGAAATTTACAGTTATACATTTTATGCAGCAAAACATGTCCCTATATCTCAGCTTTGGGATGTGGTAGGGCAACAATTACCACACCACTGTCTTTGTCAGGACCTCTCTGACACACAAAGGTGTGATTATTTTCAGCCTATCTCATCCCAAAGCTGAGATATGAGGACAAACTTAACTGGGATTTTCTCTCAATAGGTCCCTATATCTCAGCTTTGGGATGTGGTAGGGCAACAATTACCACACTACTGTCTTTGTCAGGACCTCTCTGACACACAAAGGTGTGATTATTTTCAGCCTATCTCATCCCAAAGCTGAGATATGAGGACAAACTTAACTGGGATTTTCTCTCAATAGGTTTATTGGTGTTGAATATATTGGAATTACATTTATGAGCTTGTTATATGTCCAATAAAGCAAAATACAGATGCAATGTAGGATATATTGGACTGACTAGGCTTTTCTGATTGCACCCTTCTACTCTTGTGTTTACCTAGCTTCACTGGAAGTAGGAATCCCATCATGAAATTTACAGTTATACATTTTATGCAGCAAAACATGTCCCTATATCTCAGCTTTGGGATGTGGTAGGGCAACAATTACCACACCACTGTCTTTGTCAGGACCTCCCTGACACACGGTGTGGGTTTGAAGAAGATCTGAGGAGGTCACATATTTCACCCAAAAAAACACTAAGGGGTACCCCTTTGTGTTTTTTAGACTCAATTTTTGACCGTCTCAGATTTCTTCCAAACTCACGGTGTTGATTAGGCAGGTCCTGACTTACACAAAGGTGTGATTATTTTCAGCCTATCTCATGCCAAAGCTGAGATATGAGGACAAACTTAACTGGGAATTTCTCTCAATAGGTTTATTGGTGTTGAATATATTGGAATTAAATTTATGAGCTTTTTATACGTCCAATAAAGCAAAATACAGATGCAATGTAGGATATATTGGACTGACTAGGCTTTTCTGATCGCACCCTTCTACTCATGTGTTTACCTAGCTTCACTGGAAGTAGGAATCCCATCATGAAATTTACAGTTCTACATTTTATGCAGCACAACATGTCCCTATATCTTAGCTTTGGGATGTGGTAGGGCAACAATTACCACACCACTGTCTTTGTCACATGGTGTGGGTCTGAAGAAGATCTGAGGAGGTCACATATTTCACCCAAAAAAACACTAAAGGGTACCCCTTTGTGTTTTTTTAGACTCAATTTTTGACCGTCTCAGATTTCTTCCAAACTCACGGTGTTGATTAGGCAGGTCCTGACTTACACAAAGGTGTGATTATTTTCAGCCTATCTCATCCCAAAGCTGAGATATGAGGACAAACTTAACTGGGATTTTCTCTCAATAGGTTTATTGGTGTTGAATATATTGGAATTAAATTTATGAGCTTGTTATATGTCCAATAAAGCAAAATACAGATGCAATGTAGGATATATTGGACTGACTAGGCTTTTCTGATTGCACCCTTCTACTCTTGTGTTTACCTAGCTTCACTGGAAGTAGGAATCCCATCATGAAATTTACAGTTATACATTTTATGCAGCAAAACATGTCCCTATATCTCAGCTTTGGGATGTGGTAGGGCAACAATTACCACACCACTGTCTTTGTCAGGACCTCTCTGACACACAAAGGTGTGATTATTTTCAGCCTATCTCATCCCAAAGCTGAGATATGAGGACAAACTTAACTGGGATTTTCTCTCAATAGGTCCCTATATCTCAGCTTTGGGATGTGGTAGGGCAACAATTACCACACCACTGTCTTTGTCAGGACCTCTCTGACACACAAAGGTGTGATTATTTTCAGCCTATCTCATCCCAAAGCTGAGATATGAGGACAAACTTAACTGGGATTTTCTCTCAATAGGTTTATTGGTGTTGAATATATTGGAATTAAATTTATGAGCTTTTTATACGTCCAATAAAGCAAAATACAGATGCAATGTAGGATATATTGGACTGACTAGGCTTTTCTGATTGCACCCTTCTACTCTTGTGTTTACCTAGCTTCACTGGAAGTAGGAATCCCATCATGAAATTTACAGTTATACATTTTATGCAGCAAAACATGTCCCTATATCTCAGCTTTGGGATGTGGTAGGGCAACAATTACCACACCACTGTCTTTGTCAGGACCTCTCTGACACACGGTGTGGGTTTGAAGAAGATCTGAGGAGGTCACATATTTCACCCAACTAAATTTTTGACCATCTCAGATTTCTTCCAAACTCACGGTGTTGATTAGGCAGGTCTTGACTTACACAAAGGTGTGATTATTTTCAGCCTATCTCATCCCAAAGCTGAGATATGAGGACAAACTTAACTGGGAATTTCTCTCAATAGGTTTATTGGTGTTGAATATATTAGAATTAAATTTATGAGCTTTTTATACGTCCAATAAAGCAAAATACAGATGCAATGAAGGATATATTGGACTGACTAGGCTTTTCTGATCGCACCCTTCTACTCATGTGTTTACCTAGCTTCACTGAAAGTAGGAATCCCATCATGAAATTTACAGTTATACATTTTATGCAGCAAAACATGTCCCTATATCTCAGCTTTGGGATGTGGTAGGGCAACAATTACCACACCACTGTCTTTGTCAGGACCTCCCTGACACACGGTGTGGGTTTGAAGAAGATCTGATGAGGTCACATATTTCACCCAAAAAAACACTAAGGGTAAGTACCCCTTTGTGTTTTTTAGACTCAATTTTTGACCGTCTCAGATTTCTTCCAAACTCACGGCGTTGATTAGGCAGGTCCTGACTTACACAAAGGTGTGATTATTTTCAGCCTATCTCATGCCAAAGCTGAGATATGAGGACAAACTTAACTGGGAATTTCTCTCAATAGGTTTATTGGTGTTGAATATATTGGAATTAAATTTATGAGCTTTTTATACGTCCAATAAAGCAAAATACAGATGCAATGTAGGATATATTGGACTGACTAGGCTTTTCTGATCGCACCCTTCTACTCATGTGTTTACCTAGCTTCACTGGAAGTAGGAATCCCATCATGAAATTTACAGTTATACATTTTATGCAGCACAACATGTCCCTATATCTTAGCTTTGGGATGTGGTAGGGCAACAATTACCACACCACTGTCTTTGTCAGGACCTCTCTGACACACGGTGTGGGTTTGAAGAAGATCTGAGGAGGTCACATATTTCACCCAACTAAATTTTTGACCGTCTCAGATTCCTTCCAAACTCACGATGTTGATTAGGCAGGTCCTGACTTACACAAAGGTGTGATTATTTTCAGCCTATCTCATCCCAAAGCTGAGATATGAGGACAAATTTAACTGGGATTTTCTCTCAATAGGTTTATTGGTGTTGAATATATTGGAATTAAATTTATGAGCTTTTTATACGTACAATAAAGCAAAATACAGATGCAATGTAGGATATATTGGACTGACTAGGCTTTTCTGATCGCACCCTTCTACTCATGGTTTTACCTAGCTTCACTGGAAGTAGGAATCCCATCATGAAATTTACAGTTATACATTTTATGCAGCAAAACATGTCCCTATATCTCAGCTTTGGGATGTGGTAGGGCAACAATTACCACACCACTGTCTTTGTCAGGACCTCCCTGACACACGGTGTGGGTTTGAAGAAGATCTGAGGAGGTCACATATTTCACCCAAAAAAACACTAAGGGTAAGTACCCCTTTGTGTTTTTTAGACTCAATTTTTGACCGTCTCAGATTTCTTCCAAACTCACGGCGTTGATTAGGCAGGTCCTGACTTACACAAAGGTGTGATTATTTTCAGCCTATCTCATGCCAAAGCTGAGATATGAGGACAAACTTAACTGGGAATTTCTCTCAATAGGTTTATTGGTGTTGAATATATTGGAATTAAATTTATGAGCTTTTTATACGTCCAATAAAGCAAAATACAGATGCAATGTAGGATATATTGGACTGACTAGGCTTTTCTGATCGCACCCTTCTACTCATGTGTTTACCTAGCTTCACTGGAAGTAGGAATCCCATCATGAAATTTACAGTTATACATTTTATGCAGCACAACATATCCCTATATCTTAGCTTTGGGATGTGGTAGGGCAACAATTACCACACCACTGTCTTTGTCAGGACCTCTCTGACACACGGTGTGGGTTTGAAGAAGATCTGAGGAGGTCACATATTTCACCCAAAAAAACACTAAGGGGTACCCCTTTGTGTTTTTTTAGACTCAATTTTTGACCGTCTCAGATTTCTTCCAAACCCACGGTGTTGATTAGGCAGGTCCTGACTTACACAAAGGTGTGATTATTTTCAGCCTATCTCATCCCAAAGCTGAGATATGAGGACAAACTTAACTGGGATTTTCTCTCAATAGGTTTATTGGTGTTGAATATATTGGAATTAAATTTATGAGCTTTTTATACGTCCAATAAAGCAAACTACAGATGCAGTGTAGGATATATTGGACTGACTAGGCTTTTCTGATCGCACCCTTCTACTCATGTGTTTACCTAGCTTCACTGGAAGTAGGAATCCCATCATGAAATTTACAGTTATACATTTTATGCAGCACAACATGTCCCTATATCTCAGCTTTGGGATGTGGTAGGGCAACAATTACCACACCACTGTCTTTGTCAGGACCTCTCTGACACACGGTGTGGGTTTGAAGAAGATCTGAGGAGGTCATATATTTCACCCAAAAAAACACTAAGGGGTACCCCTTTGTGTTTTTTTAGACTCAATTTTTGACCGTCTCAGATTTCTTCCAAACTCACGTTGTTGATTAGGCAGGTCCTGACTTACACAAAGGTGTGATTATTTTCAGCCTATCTCATCCCAAAGCTGAGATATGAGGACAAACTTAACTGGGATTTTCTCTCAATAGGTTTATTGTTGTTGAATATATTGGAATTCAATTTATGAGCTTTTTATACGTCCAATAAAGCAAAATACAGATGCAATGTAGGATATATTGGACTGACTAGGCTTTTCTGATCGCACCCTTCCACTCATGTGTTTACCTAGCTTCACTGGAAATAGGAATCCCATCATGAAATTTACAGTTATACATTTTATGCAGCACAACATGTCCCTATATCTTAGCTTTGGGATGTGGTAGGGCAACAATTACCACACCACTGTCTTTGTCAGGACCTCTCTGACACACGGTGTGGGTTTGAAGAAGATCTGAGGAGGTCACATATTTCACCCAACTAAATTTTTGACCGTCTCAGATTCCTTCCAAACTCACGGTGTTGATTAGGCAGGTCCTGACTTACACAAAGGTGTGATTATTTTCAGCCTATCTCATCCCAAAGCTGAGATATGAGGACAAACTTAACTGGGATTTTCTCTCAATAGGTTTATTGGTGTTGAATATATTGGAATTAAATTTATGAGCTTTTTATACGTCCAATAAAGCAAAATACAGATGCAATGTAGGATATATTGGACTGACTAGGCTTTTCTGATCGCACCCTTCTACTCATGTGTTTACCTAGCTTCACTGGAAGTAGGAATCCCATCATGAAATTTACAGTTATACATTTTATGCAGCACAACATGTCCCTATATCTTAGCTTTGGGATGTGGTAGGGCAACAATTACCACACCACTGTCTTTGTCAGGACCTCTCTGACACACGGTGTGGGTTTGAAGAAGATCTGAGGAGGTCACATATTTCACCCAACTAAATTTTTGACCGTCTCAGATTCCTTCCAAACTCACGATGTTGATTAGGCAGGTCCTGACTTACACAAAGGTGTGATTATTTTCAGCCTATCTCATCCCAAAGCTGAGATATGAGGACAAATTTAACTGGGATTTTCTCTCAATAGGTTTATTGGTGTTGAATATATTGGAATTAAATTTATGAGCTTTTTATACGTACAATAAAGCAAAATACAGATGCAATGTAGGATATATTGGACTGACTAGGCTTTTCTGATCGCACCCTTCTACTCATGGTTTTACCTAGCTTCACTGGAAGTAGGAATCCCATCATGAAATTTACAGTTATACATTTTATGCAGCAAAACATGTCCCTATATCTCAGCTTTGGGATGTGGTAGGGCAACAATTACCACACCACTGTCTTTGTCAGGACCTCCCTGACACACGGTGTGGGTTTGAAGAAGATCTGAGGAGGTCACATATTTCACCCAAAAAAACACTAAGGGTAAGTACCCCTTTGTGTTTTTTAGACTCAATTTTTGACCGTCTCAGATTTCTTCCAAACTCACGGCGTTGATTAGGCAGGTCCTGACTTACACAAAGGTGTGATTATTTTCAGCCTATCTCATGCCAAAGCTGAGATATGAGGACAAACTTAACTGGGAATTTCTCTCAATAGGTTTATTGGTGTTGAATATATTGGAATTAAATTTATGAGCTTTTTATACGTCCAATAAAGCAAAATACAGATGCTATGTAGGATATATTGGACTGACTAGGCTTTTCTGATCGCACCCTTCTACTCATGTGTTTACCTAGCTTCACTGGAAGTAGGAATCCCATCATGAAATTTACAGTTATACATTTTATGCAGCACAACATATCCCTATATCTTAGCTTTGGGATGTGGTAGGGCAACAATTACCACACCACTGTCTTTGTCAGGACCTCTCTGACACACGGTGTGGGTTTGAAGAAGATCTGAGGAGGTCACATATTTCACCCAAAAAAACACTAAGGGGTACCCCTTTGTGTTTTTTTAGACTCAATTTTTGACCGTCTCAGATTTCTTCCAAACCCACGGTGTTGATTAGGCAGGTCCTGACTTACACAAAGGTGTGATTATTTTCAGCCTATCTCATCCCAAAGCTGAGATATGAGGACAAACTTAACTGGGATTTTCTCTCAATAGGTTTATTGGTGTTGAATATATTGGAATTAAATTTATGAGCTTTTTATACGTCCAATAAAGCAAACTACAGATGCAGTGTAGGATATATTGGACTGACTAGGCTTTTCTGATCGCACCCTTCTACTCATGTGTTTACCTAGCTTCACTGGAAGTAGGAATCCCATCATGAAATTTACAGTTATACATTTTATGCAGCACAACATGTCCCTATATCTCAGCTTTGGGATGTGGAAGGGCAACAATTACCACACCACTGTCTTTGTCAGGACCTCTCTGACACACGGTGTGGGTTTGAAGAAGATCTGAGGAGGTCATATATTTCACCCAACTAAATTTTTGACCGTCTCAGATTCCTTCCAAACTCACGGTGTTGATTAGGCAGGTCCTGACTTACACAAAGGTGTGATTATTTTCAGCCTATCTCATCCCAAAGCTGAGATATGAGGACAAACTTAACTGGGATTTTCTCTCAATAGGTTTATTGGTGTTGAATATATTGGAATTAAATTTATGAGCTTTTTATACGTCCAATAAAGCAAAATACAGATGCAATGTAGGATATATTGGACTGACTAGGCTTTTCTGATCGCACCCTTCTACTCATGTGTTTACCTAGCTTCACTGGAAGTAGGAATCCCATCATGAAATTTACAGTTATACATTTTATGCAGCACAACATGTCCCTATATCTTAGCTTTGGGATGTGGTAGGGCAACAATTACCACACCACTGTCTTTGTCAGGACCTCTCTGACACACGGTGTGGGTTTGAAGAAGATCTGAGGAGGTCACATATTTCACCCAAAAAAACACTAAGGGGTACCCCTTTGTGTTTTTTTAGACTCAATTTTTGACCGTCTCAGATTTCTTCCAAACCCACGGTGTTGATTAGGCAGGTCCTGACTTACACAAAGGTGTGATTATTTTCAGCCTATCTCATCCCAAAGCTGAGATATGAGGACAAACTTAACTGGGATTTTCTCTCAATAGGTTTATTGGTGTTGAATATATTGGAATTAAATTTATGAGCTTTTTATACGTCCAATAAAGCAAACTACAGATGCAGTGTAGGATATATTGGACTGACTAGGCTTTTCTGATCGCACCCTTCTACTCATGTGTTTACCTAGCTTCACTGGAAGTAGGAATCCCATCATGAAATTTACAGTTATACATTTTATGCAGCACAACATGTCCCTATATCTCAGCTTTGGGATGTGGTAGGGCAACAATTACCACACCACTGTCTTTGTCAGGACCTCTCTGACACACGGTGTGGGTTTGAAGAAGATCTGAGGAGGTCATATATTTCACCCAAAAAAACACTAAGGGGTACCCCTTTGTGTTTTTTTAGACTCAATTTTTGACCGTCTCAGATTTCTTCCAAACTCACGTTGTTGATTAGGCAGGTCCTGACTTACACAAAGGTGTGATTATTTTCAGCCTATCTCATCCCAAAGCTGAGATATGAGGACAAACTTAACTGGGATTTTCTCTCAATAGGTTTATTGTTGTTGAATATATTGGAATTCAATTTATGAGCTTTTTATACGTCCAATAAAGCAAAATACAGATGCAATGTAGGATATATTGGACTGACTAGGCTTTTCTGATCGCACCCTTCCACTCATGTGTTTACCTAGCTTCACTGGAAATAGGAATCCCATCATGAAATTTACAGTTATACATTTTATGCAGCACAACATGTCCCTATATCTTAGCTTTGGGATGTGGTAGGGCAACAATTACCACACCACTGTCTTTGTCAGGACCTCTCTGACACACGGTGTGGGTTTGAAGAAGATCTGAGGAGGTCACATATTTCACCCAACTAAATTTTTGACCATCTCAGATTTCTTCCAAACTCACGGTGTTGATTAGGCAGGTCCTGACTTACACAAAGGTGTGATTATTTTCAGCCTATCTCATCCCAAAGCTGAGATATGAGGACAAACTTAACTGGGATTTTCTCTCAATAGGTTTATTGGTGTTGAATATATTGGAATTAAATTTATGAGCTTTTTATACGTCCAATAAAGCAAAATACAGATGCAATGTAGGATATATTGGACTGACTAGGCTTTTCTGATCGCACCCTTCTACTCTTGTGTTTACCTAGCTTCACTGGAAGTAGGAATCCCATCATGAAATTTACAGTTATACATTTTATGCAGCAAAACATGTCCCTATATCTCAGCTTTGGGATGTGGTAGGGCAACAATTACCACACCACTGTCTTTGTCAGGACCTCCCTGACACACGGTGTGGGTTTGAAGAAGATCTGAGGAGGTCACATATTTCACCCAAAAAAACACTAAGGGGTACCCCTTTGTGTTTTTTAGACTCAATTTTTGACCGTCTCAGATTTCTTCCAAACTCACGATGTTGATTAGGCAGGTCCTGACTTACACAAAGGTGTGATTATTTTCAGCCTATCTCATGCCAAAGCTGAGATATGAGGACAAACTTAACTGGGAATTTCTCTCAATAGGTTTATTGGTGTTGAATATATTGGAATTAAATTTATGAGCTTTTTATACGTCCAATAAAGCAAAATACAGATGCAATGTAGGATATATTGGACTGACTAGGCTTTTCTGATCGCACCCTTCTACTCATGTGTTTACCTAGCTTCACTGGAAGTAGGAATCCCATCATGAAATTTACAGTTATACATTTTATGCAGCACAACATGTCCCTATATCTTAGCTTTGGGATGTGGTAGGGCAACAATTACCACACCACTGTCTTTGTCAGGACCTCTCTGACACACGGTGTGGGTTTGAAGAAGATCTGAGGAGGTCACATATTTCACCCAACTAAATTTTTGACCGTCTCAGATTCCTTCCAAACTCACGGTGTTGATTAGGCAGGTCCTGACTTACACAAAGGTGTGATTATTTTCAGCCTATCTCATCCCAAAGCTGAGATATGAGGACAAACTTAACTGGGATTTTCTCTCAATAGGTTTATTGGTGTTGAATATATTGGAATTAAATTTATGAGCTTTTTATACGTCCAATAAAGCAAAATACAGATGCAATGTAGGATATATTGGACTGACTAGGCTTTTCTGATCGCACCCTTCTACTCATGTGTTTACCTAGCTTCACTGGAAGTAGGAATCCCATCATGAAATTTACAGTTATACATTTTATGCAGCACAACATGTCCCTATATCTTAGCTTTGGGATGTGGTAGGGCAACAATTACCACACCACTGTCTTTGTCAGGACCTCTCTGACACACGGTGTGGGTTTGAAGAAGATCTGAGGAGGTCACATATTTCACCCAACTAAATTTTTGACCGTCTCAGATTCCTTCCAAACTCACGATGTTGATTAGGCAGGTCCTGACTTACACAAAGGTGTGATTATTTTCAGCCTATCTCATCCCAAAGCTGAGATATGAGGACAAATTTAACTGGGATTTTCTCTCAATAGGTTTATTGGTGTTGAATATATTGGAATTAAATTTATGAGCTTTTTATACGTACAATAAAGCAAAATACAGATGCAATGTAGGATATATTGGACTGACTAGGCTTTTCTGATCGCACCCTTCTACTCATGGTTTTACCTAGCTTCACTGGAAGTAGGAATCCCATCATGAAATTTACAGTTATACATTTTATGCAGCAAAACATGTCCCTATATCTCAGCTTTGGGATGTGGTAGGGCAACAATTACCACACCACTGTCTTTGTCAGGACCTCCCTGACACACGGTGTGGGTTTGAAGAAGATCTGAGGAGGTCACATATTTCACCCAAAAAAACACTAAGGGTAAGTACCCCTTTGTGTTTTTTAGACTCAATTTTTGACCGTCTCAGATTTCTTCCAAACTCACGGCGTTGATTAGGCAGGTCCTGACTTACACAAAGGTGTGATTATTTTCAGCCTATCTCATGCCAAAGCTGAGATATGAGGACAAACTTAACTGGGAATTTCTCTCAATAGGTTTATTGGTGTTGAATATATTGGAATTAAATTTATGAGCTTTTTATACGTCCAATAAAGCAAAATACAGATGCAATGTAGGATATATTGGACTGACTAGGCTTTTCTGATCGCACCCTTCTACTCATGTGTTTACCTAGCTTCACTGGAAGTAGGAATCCCATCATGAAATTTACAGTTATACATTTTATGCAGCACAACATATCCCTATATCTTAGCTTTGGGATGTGGTAGGGCAACAATTACCACACCACTGTCTTTGTCAGGACCTCTCTGACACACGGTGTGGGTTTGAAGAAGATCTGAGGAGGTCACATATTTCACCCAAAAAAACACTAAGGGGTACCCCTTTGTGTTTTTTTAGACTCAATTTTTGACCGTCTCAGATTTCTTCCAAACCCACGGTGTTGATTAGGCAGGTCCTGACTTACACAAAGGTGTGATTATTTTCAGCCTATCTCATCCCAAAGCTGAGATATGAGGACAAACTTAACTGGGATTTTCTCTCAATAGGTTTATTGGTGTTGAATATATTGGAATTAAATTTATGAGCTTTTTATACGTCCAATAAAGCAAACTACAGATGCAGTGTAGGATATATTGGACTGACTAGGCTTTTCTGATCGCACCCTTCTACTCATGTGTTTACCTAGCTTCACTGGAAGTAGGAATCCCATCATGAAATTTACAGTTATACATTTTATGCAGCACAACATGTCCCTATATCTCAGCTTTGGGATGTGGTAGGGCAACAATTACCACACCACTGTCTTTGTCAGGACCTCTCTGACACACGGTGTGGGTTTGAAGAAGATCTGAGGAGGTCATATATTTCACCCAAAAAAACACTAAGGGGTACCCCTTTGTGTTTTTTTAGACTCAATTTTTGACCGTCTCAGATTTCTTCCAAACTCACGTTGTTGATTAGGCAGGTCCTGACTTACACAAAGGTGTGATTATTTTCAGCCTATCTCATCCCAAAGCTGAGATATGAGGACAAACTTAACTGGGATTTTCTCTCAATAGGTTTATTGTTGTTGAATATATTGGAATTCAATTTATGAGCTTTTTATACGTCCAATAAAGCAAAATACAGATGCAATGTAGGATATATTGGACTGACTAGGCTTTTCTGATCGCACCCTTCCACTCATGTGTTTACCTAGCTTCACTGGAAATAGGAATCCCATCATGAAATTTACAGTTATACATTTTATGCAGCACAACATGTCCCTATATCTTAGCTTTGGGATGTGGTAGGGCAACAATTACCACACCACTGTCTTTGTCAGGACCTCTCTGACACACGGTGTGGGTTTGAAGAAGATCTGAGGAGGTCACATATTTCACCCAACTAAATTTTTGACCATCTCAGATTTCTTCCAAACTCACGGTGTTGATTAGGCAGGTCCTGACTTACACAAAGGTGTGATTATTTTCAGCCTATCTCATCCCAAAGCTGAGATATGAGGACAAACTTAACTGGGATTTTCTCTCAATAGGTTTATTGGTGTTGAATATATTGGAATTAAATTTATGAGCTTTTTATACGTCCAATAAAGCAAAATACAGATGCAATGTAGGATATATTGGACTGACTAGGCTTTTCTGATCGCACCCTTCTACTCTTGTGTTTACCTAGCTTCACTGGAAGTAGGAATCCCATCATGAAATTTACAGTTATACATTTTATGCAGCAAAACATGTCCCTATATCTCAGCTTTGGGATGTGGTAGGGCAACAATTACCACACCACTGTCTTTGTCAGGACCTCCCTGACACACGGTGTGGGTTTGAAGAAGATCTGAGGAGGTCACATATTTCACCCAAAAAAACACTAAGGGGTACCCCTTTGTGTTTTTTAGACTCAATTTTTGACCGTCTCAGATTTCTTCCAAACTCACGATGTTGATTAGGCAGGTCCTGACTTACACAAAGGTGTGATTATTTTCAGCCTATCTCATGCCAAAGCTGAGATATGAGGACAAACTTAACTGGGAATTTCTCTCAATAGGTTTATTGGTGTTGAATATATTGGAATTAAATTTATGAGCTTTTTATACGTCCAATAAAGCAAAATACAGATGCAATGTAGGATATATTGGACTGACTAGGCTTTTCTGATCGCACCCTTCTACTCATGTGTTTACCTAGCTTCACTGGAAGTAGGAATCCCATCATGAAATTTACAGTTATACATTTTATGCAGCACAACATGTCCCTATATCTTAGCTTTGGGATGTGGTAGGGCAACAATTACCACACCACTGTCTTTGTCAGGACCTCTCTGACACACGGTGTGGGTTTGAAGAAGATCTGAGGAGGTCACATATTTCACCCAACTAAATTTTTGACCGTCTCAGATTCCTTCCAAACTCACGGTGTTGATTAGGCAGGTCCTGACTTACACAAAGGTGTGATTATTTTCAGCCTATCTCATCCCAAAGCTGAGATATGAGGACAAACTTAACTGGGATTTTCTCTCAATAGGTTTATTGGTGTTGAATATATTGGAATTAAATTTATGAGCTTTTTATACGTCCAATAAAGCAAAATACAGATGCAATGTAGGATATATTGGACTGACTAGGCTTTTCTGATCGCACCCTTCTACTCATGTGTTTACCTAGCTTCACTGGAAGTAGGAATCCCATCATGAAATTTACAGTTATACATTTTATGCAGCACAACATGTCCCTATATCTTAGCTTTGGGATGTGGTAGGGCAACAATTACCACACCACTGTCTTTGTCAGGACCTCTCTGACACACGGTGTGGGTTTGAAGAAGATCTGAGGAGGTCACATATTTCACCCAACTAAATTTTTGACCGTCTCAGATTCCTTCCAAACTCACGATGTTGATTAGGCAGGTCCTGACTTACACAAAGGTGTGATTATTTTCAGCCTATCTCATCCCAAAGCTGAGATATGAGGACAAATTTAACTGGGATTTTCTCTCAATAGGTTTATTGGTGTTGAATATATTGGAATTAAATTTATGAGCTTTTTATACGTACAATAAAGCAAAATACAGATGCAATGTAGGATATATTGGACTGACTAGGCTTTTCTGATCGCACCCTTCTACTCATGGTTTTACCTAGCTTCACTGGAAGTAGGAATCCCATCATGAAATTTACAGTTATACATTTTATGCAGCAAAACATGTCCCTATATCTCAGCTTTGGGATGTGGTAGGGCAACAATTACCACACCACTGTCTTTGTCAGGACCTCCCTGACACACGGTGTGGGTTTGAAGAAGATCTGAGGAGGTCACATATTTCACCCAAAAAAACACTAAGGGTAAGTACCCCTTTGTGTTTTTTAGACTCAATTTTTGACCGTCTCAGATTTCTTCCAAACTCACGGCGTTGATTAGGCAGGTCCTGACTTACACAAAGGTGTGATTATTTTCAGCCTATCTCATGCCAAAGCTGAGATATGAGGACAAACTTAACTGGGAATTTCTCTCAATAGGTTTATTGGTGTTGAATATATTGGAATTAAATTTATGAGCTTTTTATACGTCCAATAAAGCAAAATACAGATGCAATGTAGGATATATTGGACTGACTAGGCTTTTCTGATCGCACCCTTCTACTCATGTGTTTACCTAGCTTCACTGGAAGTAGGAATCCCATCATGAAATTTACAGTTATACATTTTATGCAGCACAACATATCCCTATATCTTAGCTTTGGGATGTGGTAGGGCAACAATTACCACACCACTGTCTTTGTCAGGACCTCTCTGACACACGGTGTGGGTTTGAAGAAGATCTGAGGAGGTCACATATTTCACCCAAAAAAACACTAAGGGGTACCCCTTTGTGTTTTTTTAGACTCAATTTTTGACCGTCTCAGATTTCTTCCAAACCCACGGTGTTGATTAGGCAGGTCCTGACTTACACAAAGGTGTGATTATTTTCAGCCTATCTCATCCCAAAGCTGAGATATGAGGACAAACTTAACTGGGATTTTCTCTCAATAGGTTTATTGGTGTTGAATATATTGGAATTAAATTTATGAGCTTTTTATACGTCCAATAAAGCAAACTACAGATGCAGTGTAGGATATATTGGACTGACTAGGCTTTTCTGATCGCACCCTTCTACTCATGTGTTTACCTAGCTTCACTGGAAGTAGGAATCCCATCATGAAATTTACAGTTATACATTTTATGCAGCACAACATGTCCCTATATCTCAGCTTTGGGATGTGGTAGGGCAACAATTACCACACCACTGTCTTTGTCAGGACCTCTCTGACACACGGTGTGGGTTTGAAGAAGATCTGAGGAGGTCATATATTTCACCCAACTAAATTTTTGACCGTCTCAGATTCCTTCCAAACTCACGGTGTTGATTAGGCAGGTCCTGACTTACACAAAGGTGTGATTATTTTCAGCCTATCTCATCCCAAAGCTGAGATATGAGGACAAACTTAACTGGGATTTTCTCTCAATAGGTTTATTGGTGTTGAATATATTGGAATTAAATTTATGAGCTTTTTATACGTCCAATAAAGCAAAATACAGATGCAATGTAGGATATATTGGACTGACTAGGCTTTTCTGATCGCACCCTTCTACTCATGTGTTTACCTAGCTTCACTGGAAGTAGGAATCCCATCATGAAATTTACAGTTATACATTTTATGCAGCACAACATGTCCCTATATCTTAGCTTTGGGATGTGGTAGGGCAACAATTACCACACCACTGTCTTTGTCAGGACCTCTCTGACACACGGTGTGGGTTTGAAGAAGATCTGAGGAGGTCACATATTTCACCCAACTAAATTTTTGACCGTCTCAGATTCCTTCCAAACTCACGATGTTGATTAGGCAGGTCCTGACTTACACAAAGGTGTGATTATTTTCAGCCTATCTCATCCCAAAGCTGAGATATGAGGACAAATTTAACTGGGATTTTCTCTCAATAGGTTTATTGGTGTTGAATATATTGGAATTAAATTTATGAGCTTTTTATACGTACAATAAAGCAAAATACAGATGCAATGTAGGATATATTGGACTGACTAGGCTTTTCTGATCGCACCCTTCTACTCATGGTTTTACCTAGCTTCACTGGAAGTAGGAATCCCATCATGAAATTTACAGTTATACATTTTATGCAGCAAAACATGTCCCTATATCTCAGCTTTGGGATGTGGTAGGGCAACAATTACCACACCACTGTCTTTGTCAGGACCTCCCTGACACACGGTGTGGGTTTGAAGAAGATCTGAGGAGGTCACATATTTCACCCAAAAAAACACTAAGGGTAAGTACCCCTTTGTGTTTTTTAGACTCAATTTTTGACCGTCTCAGATTTCTTCCAAACTCACGGCGTTGATTAGGCAGGTCCTGACTTACACAAAGGTGTGATTATTTTCAGCCTATCTCATGCCAAAGCTGAGATATGAGGACAAACTTAACTGGGATTTTCTCTCAATAGGTTTATTGGTGTTGAATATATTGGAATTAAATTTATGAGCTTTTTATACGTCCAATAAAGCAAACTACAGATGCAGTGTAGGATATATTGGACTGACTAGGCTTTTCTGATCGCACCCTTCTACTCATGTGTTTACCTAGCTTCACTGGAAGTAGGAATCCCATCATGAAATTTACAGTTATACATTTTATGCAGCACAACATGTCCCTATATCTCAGCTTTGGGATGTGGTAGGGCAACAATTACCACACCACTGTCTTTGTCAGGACCTCTCTGACACACGGTGTGGGTTTGAAGAAGATCTGAGGAGGTCATATATTTCACCCAAAAAAACACTAAGGGGTACCCCTTTGTGTTTTTTTAGACTCAATTTTTGACCGTCTCAGATTTCTTCCAAACTCACGTTGTTGATTAGGCAGGTCCTGACTTACACAAAGGTGTGATTATTTTCAGCCTATCTCATCCCAAAGCTGAGATATGAGGACAAACTTAACTGGGATTTTCTCTCAATAGGTTTATTGTTGTTGAATATATTGGAATTCAATTTATGAGCTTTTTATACGTCCAATAAAGCAAAATACAGATGCAATGTAGGATATATTGGACTGACTAGGCTTTTCTGATCGCACCCTTCCACTCATGTGTTTACCTAGCTTCACTGGAAATAGGAATCCCATCATGAAATTTACAGTTATACATTTTATGCAGCACAACATGTCCCTATATCTTAGCTTTGGGATGTGGTAGGGCAACAATTACCACACCACTGTCTTTGTCAGGACCTCTCTGACACACGGTGTGGGTTTGAAGAAGATCTGAGGAGGTCACATATTTCACCCAACTAAATTTTTGACCATCTCAGATTTCTTCCAAACTCACGGTGTTGATTAGGCAGGTCCTGACTTACACAAAGGTGTGATTATTTTCAGCCTATCTCATCCCAAAGCTGAGATATGAGGACAAACTTAACTGGGATTTTCTCTCAATAGGTTTATTGGTGTTGAATATATTGGAATTAAATTTATGAGCTTTTTATACGTCCAATAAAGCAAAATACAGATGCAATGTAGGATATATTGGACTGACTAGGCTTTTCTGATCGCACCCTTCTACTCTTGTGTTTACCTAGCTTCACTGGAAGTAGGAATCCCATCATGAAATTTACAGTTATACATTTTATGCAGCAAAACATGTCCCTATATCTCAGCTTTGGGATGTGGTAGGGCAACAATTACCACACCACTGTCTTTGTCAGGACCTCCCTGACACACGGTGTGGGTTTGAAGAAGATCTGAGGAGGTCACATATTTCACCCAAAAAAACACTAAGGGGTACCCCTTTGTGTTTTTTAGACTCAATTTTTGACCGTCTCAGATTTCTTCCAAACTCACGATGTTGATTAGGCAGGTCCTGACTTACACAAAGGTGTGATTATTTTCAGCCTATCTCATGCCAAAGCTGAGATATGAGGACAAACTTAACTGGGAATTTCTCTCAATAGGTTTATTGGTGTTGAATATATTGGAATTAAATTTATGAGCTTTTTATACGTCCAATAAAGCAAAATACAGATGCAATGTAGGATATATTGGACTGACTAGGCTTTTCTGATCGCACCCTTCTACTCATGTGTTTACCTAGCTTCACTGGAAGTAGGAATCCCATCATGAAATTTACAGTTATACATTTTATGCAGCACAACATGTCCCTATATCTTAGCTTTGGGATGTGGTAGGGCAACAATTACCACACCACTGTCTTTGTCAGGACCTCTCTGACACACGGTGTGGGTTTGAAGAAGATCTGAGGAGGTCACATATTTCACCCAACTAAATTTTTGACCGTCTCAGATTCCTTCCAAACTCACGGTGTTGATTAGGCAGGTCCTGACTTACACAAAGGTGTGATTATTTTCATGCCTATCTCATCCCAAAGCTGAGATATGAGGACAAACTTAACTGGGATTTTCTCTCAATAGGTTTATTGGTGTTGAATATATTGGAATTCAATTTATGAGCTTTTTATACGTCCAATAAAGCAAAATACAGATGCAATGTAGGATATATTGGACTGACTAGGCTTTTCTGATCGCACCCTTCTACTCATGTGTTTACCTAGCTTCACTGGAAGTAGGAATCCCATCATGAAATTTACAGTTATACATTTTATGCAGCACAACATGTCCCTATATCTTAGCTTTGGGATGTGGTAGGGCAACAATTACCACACCACTGTCTTTGTCAGGACCTCTCTGACACACGGTGTGGGTTTGAAGAAGATCTGAGGAGGTCACATATTTCACCCAACTAAATTTTTGACCGTCTCAGATTTCTTCCAAACTCACGGAGTTGATTAGGCAAGTCCTGACTTACACAAAGGTGTGATTATTTTCAGCCTATCTCATCCCAAAGCTGAGATATGAGGACAAACTTAACTGGGAATTTCTCTCAATAGGTTTATTGGTGTTGAATATATTGGCATTAAATTTATGAGCTTTTTATACGTCCAATAAAGCAAAATACAGATGCAATGTAGGATATATTGGACTGACTAGGCTTTTCTGATTGCACCCATCTACTCTTGTGTTTACCTAGCTTCACTGGAAGTACGAATTCCATCATGAAATTTACAGTTATACATTTTATGCAGCAAAACATGTCCCTATATCTCAGCTTTAGGATGTGGTAGGGCAACAATTACCACACCACTGTCTTTGTCAGGACCTCCCTGACACACGGTGTGGGTTTGAAGAAGATCTGAGGAGGTCACATATTTCACCCAAAAAAACACTAAGGGTAAGTACCCCTTTGTGTTTTTTAGACTCAATTTTTGACCGTCTCAGATTTCTTCCAAACTCACGGCGTTGATTAGGCAGGTCCTGACTTACACAAAGGTGTGATTATTTTCAGCCTATCTCATGCCAAAGCTGAGATATGAGGACAAACTTAACTGGGAATTTCTCTCAATAGGTTTATTGGTGTTGAATATATTGGAATTAAATTTATGAGCTTTTTATACGTCCAATAAAGCAAAATACAGATGCAATGTAGGATATATTGGACTGACTAGGCTTTTCTGATTGCACCCTTCTACTCATGTGTTTACCTAGCTTCACTGGAAGTAGGAATCCCATCATGAAATTTACAGTTATACATTTTATGCAGCACAACATGTCCCTATATCTTAGGTTTGGGATGTGGTAGGGCAACAATTACCACACCACTGTCTTTGTCAGGACCTCTCTGACACACGGTGTGGGTTTGAAGAAGATCTGAGGAGGTCACATATTTCACCCAACTAAATTTTTGACCGTCTCAGATTCCTTCCAAACTCACGATGTTGATTAGGCAGGTCCTGACTTACACAAAGGTGTGATTATTTTCAGCCTATCTCATCCCAAAGCTGAGATATGAGGACAAATTTAACTGGGATTTTCTCTCAATAGGTTTATTGGTGTTGAATATATTGGAATTAAATTTATGAGCTTTTTATACGTACAATAAAGCAAAATACAGATGCAATGTAGGATATATTGGACTGACTAGGCTTTTCTGATCGCACCCTTCTACTCATGGTTTTACCTAGCTTCACTGGAAGTAGGAATCCCATCATGAAATTTACAGTTATACATTTTATGCAGCAAAACATGTCCCTATATCTCAGCTTTGGGATGTGGTAGGGCAACAATTACCACACCACTGTCTTTGTCAGGACCTCCCTGACACACGGTGTGGGTTTGAAGAAGATCTGAGGAGGTCACATATTTCACCCAAAAAAACACTAAGGGTAAGTACCCCTTTGTGTTTTTTAGACTCAATTTTTGACCGTCTCAGATTTCTTCCAAACTCACGGCGTTGATTAGGCAGGTCCTGACTTACACAAAGGTGTGATTATTTTCAGCCTATCTCATGCCAAAGCTGAGATATGAGGACAAACTTAACTGGGAATTTCTCTCAATAGGTTTATTGGTGTTGAATATATTGGAATTAAATTTATGAGCTTTTTATACGTCCAATAAAGCAAAATACAGATGCAATGTAGGATATATTGGACTGACTAGGCTTTTCTGATCGCACCCTTCTACTCATGTGTTTACCTAGCTTCACTGGAAGTAGGAATCCCATCATGAAAATTACAGTTATACATTTTATGCAGCACAACATATCCCTATATCTTAGCTTTGGGATGTGGTAGGGCAACAATTACCACACCACTGTCTTTGTCAGGACCTCTCTGACACACGGTGTGGGTTTGAAGAAGATCTGAGGAGGTCACATATTTCACCCAACTAAATTTTTGACCGTCTCAGATTCCTTCCAAACTCACGGTGTTGATTAGGCAGGTCCTGACTTACACAAAGGTGTGATTATTTTCAGCCTATCTCATCCCAAAGCTGAGATATGAGGACAAACTTAACTGGGATTTTCTCTCAATAGGTTTATTGGTGTTGAATATATTGGAATTCAATTTATGAGCTTTTTATACGTCCAATAAAGCAAAATACAGATGCAATGTAGGATATATTGGACTGACTAGGCTTTTCTGATCGCACCCTTCTACTCATGTGTTTACCTAGCTTCACTGGAAGTAGGAATCCCATCATGAAATTTACAGTTATACATTTTATGCAGCACAACATGTCCCTATATCTTAGCTTTGGGATGTGGTAGGGCAACAATTACCACACCACTGTCTTTGTCAGGACCTCTCTGACACACGGTGTGGGTTTGAAGAAGATCTGAGGAGGTCACATATTTCACCCAACTAAATTTTTGACCGTCTCAGATTTCTTCCAAACTCACGGAGTTGATTAGGCAAGTCCTGACTTACACAAAGGTGTGATTATTTTCAGCCTATCTCATCCCAAAGCTGAGATATGAGGACAAACTTAACTGGGAATTTCTCTCAATAGGTTTATTGGTGTTGAATATATTGGCATTAAATTTATGAGCTTTTTATACGTCCAATAAAGCAAAATACAGATGCAATGTAGGATATATTGGACTGACTAGGCTTTTCTGATTGCACCCATCTACTCTTGTGTTTACCTAGCTTCACTGGAAGTACGAATTCCATCATGAAATTTACAGTTATACATTTTATGCAGCAAAACATGTCCCTATATCTCAGCTTTAGGATGTGGTAGGGCAACAATTACCACACCACTGTCTTTGTCAGGACCTCCCTGACACACGGTGTGGGTTTGAAGAAGATCTGAGGAGGTCACATATTTCACCCAAAAAAACACTAAGGGTAAGTACCCCTTTGTGTTTTTTAGACTCAATTTTTGACCGTCTCAGATTTCTTCCAAACTCACGGCGTTGATTATGCAGGTCCTGACTTACACAAAGGTGTGATTATTTTCAGCCTATCTCATGCCAAAGCTGAGATATGAGGACAAACTTAACTGGGAATTTCTCTCAATAGGTTTATTGGTGTTGAATATATTGGAATTAAATTTATGAGCTTTTTATACGTCCAATAAAGCAAAATACAGATGCAATGTAGGATATATTGGACTGACTAGGCTTTTCTGATCGCACCCTTCTACTCATGTGTTTACCTAGCTTCACTGGAAGTAGGAATCCCATCATGAAATTTACAGTTATACATTTTATGCAGCACAACATGTCCCTATATCTTAGCTTTGGGATGTGGTAGGGCAACAATTACCACACCACTGTCTTTGTCAGGACCTCTCTGACACACGGTGTGGGTTTGAAGAAGATCTGAGGAGGTCACATATTTCACCCAAAAAAACACTAAGGGGTACCCCTTTGTGTTTTTTAGACTCAATTTTTGACCGTCTCAGATTTCTTCCAAACTCACGGTGTTGATTAGGCAGGTCCTGACTTACACAAAGGTGTGATTATTTTCAGCCTATCTCATCCCAAAGCTGAGATATGAGGACAAACTTAACTGGGATTTTCTCTCAATAGGTTTATTGGTGTTGAATATATTGGAATTAAATTTATGAGCTTTTTATACGTACAATAAAGCAAAATACAGATGCAATGTAGGATATATTGGACTGACTAGGCTTTTCTGATCGCACCCTTCTACTCATGTGTTTACCTAGCTTCACTGGAAGTAGGAATCCCATCATGAAATTTACAGTTATACATTTTATGCAGCACAACATGTCCCTATATCTCAGCTTTGGGATGTGGTAGGGCAACAATTACCACACCACTGTCTTTGTCAGGACATCTCTGACACACGGTGTGGGTTTGAAGAAGATCTGAGGAGGTCATATATTTCACCCAAAAAAACACTAAGGGGTACCCCTTTGTGTTTTTTTAGACTCCATTTTTGACCGTCTCAGATTTCTTCCAAACTCACGTTGTTGATTAGGCAGGTCCTGACTTACACAAAGGTGTGATTATTTTCAGCCTATCTCATGCCAAAGCTGAGATATGAGGACAAACTTAACTGGGAATTTCTCTCAATAGGTTTATTGGTGTTGAATATATTGGAATTAAATTTATGAGCTTTTTATACGTCCAATAAAGCAAAATACAGATGCAATGTAGGATATATTGGACTGACTAGGCTTTTCTGATCGCACCCTTCTACTCATGTGTTTACCTAGCTTCACTGGAAGTAGGAATCCCATCATGAAATTTACAGTTATACATTTTATGCAGCACAACATGTCCCTATATCTTAGCTTTGGGATGTGGTAGGGCAACAATTACCACACCACTGTCTTTGTCAGGACCTCTCTGACACACGGTGTGGGTTTGAAGAAGATCTGAGGAGGTCACATATTTCACCCAAAAAAACACTAAGGGGTACCCCTTTGTGTTTTTTTAGACTCAATTTTTGACCGTCTCAGATTTCTTCCAAACCCACGGTGTTGATTAGGCAGGTCCTGACTTACACAAAGGTGTGATTATTTTCAGCCTATCTCATCCCAAAGCTGAGATATGAGGACAAACTTAACTGGGATTTTCTCTCAATAGGTTTATTGGTGTTGAATATATTGGAATTAAATTTATGAGCTTTTTATACGTCCAATAAAGCAAACTACAGATGCAGTGTAGGATATATTGGACTGACTAGGCTTTTCTGATCGCACCCTTCTACTCATGTGTTTACCTAGCTTCACTGGAAGTAGGAATCCCATCATGAAATTTACAGTTATACATTTTATGCAGCACAACATGTCCCTATATCTCAGCTTTGGGATGTGGTAGGGCAACAATTACCACACCACTGTCTTTGTCAGGACCTCTCTGACACACGGTGTGGGTTTGAAGAAGATCTGAGGAGGTCACATATTTCACCCAAAAAAACACTAAGGGTAAGTACCCCTTTGTGTTTTTAAGACTCAATTTTTGACCGTCTCAGATTTCTTCCAAACTCACGGTGTTGATTAGGCAGGTCTTGACTTACACAAAGGTGTGATTATTTTCAGCCTATCTCATCCCAAAGCTGAGATATGAGGACAAACTTAACTGGGATTTTCTCTCAATAGGTTTATTGGTGTTGAATATATTGGAATTAAATTTATGAGCTTTTTATACGTCCAATAAAGCAAAATACAGATGCAATGTAGGATATATTGGACTGACTAGGCTTTTCTGATCGCACCCTTCTACTCATGTGTTTACCTAGCTTCACTGGAAGTAGGAATCCCATCATGAAATTTACAGTTATACATTTTATGCAGCCAACATGTCCCTATATCGCAGCTTTGGGATGTGGTAGGGCAACAATTACCACACCACTGTCTTTGTCAGGACCTCTCTGACACACGGTGTGGGTTTGAAGAAGATCTGAGGAGGTCACATATTTCACCCAAAAAAACACTAAGGGGTACCCCTTTGTGTTTTTTAGACTCAATTTTTGACCGTCTCAGATTTCTTCCAAACTCACGGTGTTGATTAGGCAGGTCCTGACTTACACAAAGGTGTGATTATTTTCAGCCTATCTCATCCCAAAGCTGAGATATGAGGACAAACTTAACTGGGATTTTCTCTCAATAGGTTTATTGGTGTTGAATATATTGGAATTAAATTTATGAGCTTTTTATACGTACAATAAAGCAAAATACAGATGCAATGTAGGATATATTGGACTGACTAGGCTTTTCTGATCGCACCCTTCTACTCATGTGTTTACCTAGCTTCACTGGAAGTAGGAATCCCATCATGAAATTTACAGTTATACATTTTATGCAGCACAACATGTCCCTATATCTCAGCTTTGGGATGTGGTAGGGCAACAATTACCACACCACTGTCTTTGTCAGGACATCTCTGACACACGGTGTGGGTTTGAAGAAGATCTGAGGAGGTCATATATTTCACCCAAAAAAACACTAAGGGGTACCCCTTTGTGTTTTTTTAGACTCAATTTTTGACCGTCTCAGATTTCTTCCAAACTCACGTTGTTGATTAGGCAGGTCCTGACTTACACAAAGGTGTGATTATTTTCAGCCTATCTCATGCCAAAGCTGAGATATGAGGACAAACTTAACTGGAAATTTCTCTCAATAGGTTTATTGGTGTTGAATATATTGGAATTAAATTTATGAGCTTTTTATACGTCCAATAAAGCAAAATACAGATGCAATGTAGGATATATTGGACTGACTAGGCTTTTCTGATCGCACCCTTCTACTCATGTGTTTACCTAGCTTCACTGGAAGTAGGAATCCCATCATGAAATTTACAGTTATACATTTTATGCAGCACAACATGTCCCTATATCTTAGCTTTGGGATGTGGTAGGGCAACAATTACCACACCACTGTCTTTGTCAGGACCTCTCTGACACACGGTGTGGGTTTGAAGAAGATCTGAGGAGGTTACATATTTCACCCAAAAAAACACTAAGGGGTACCCCTTTGTGTTTTTTTAGACTCAATTTTTGACCGTCTCAGATTTCTTCCAAACCCACGGTGTTGATTAGGCAGGTCCTGACTTACACAAAGGTGTGATTATTTTCAGCCTATCTCATCCCAAAGCTGAGATATGAGGACAAACTTAACTGGGATTTTCTCTCAATAGGTTTATTGGTGTTGAATATATTGGAATTAAATTTATGAGCTTTTTATACGTCCAATAAAGCAAACTACAGATGCAGTGTAGGATATATTGGACTGACTAGGCTTTTCTGATCGCACCCTTCTACTCATGTGTTTACCTAGCTTCACTGGAAGTAGGAATCCCATCATGAAATTTACAGTTATACATTTTATGCAGCACAACATGTCCCTATATCTCAGCTTTGGGATGTGGTAGGGCAACAATTACCACACCACTGTCTTTGTCAGGACCTCTCTGACACACGGTGTGGGTTTGAAGAAGATCTGAGGAGGTCATATATTTCACCCAAAAAAACACTAAGGGGTACCCCTTTGTGTTTTTTTAGACTCAATTTTTGACTGTCTCAGATTTCTTCCAAACTCACGTTGTTGATTAGGCAGGTCCTGACTTACACAAAGGTGTGATTATTTTCAGCCTATCTCATCCCAAAGCTGAGATATGAGGACAAACTTAACTGGGATTTTCTCTCAATAGGTTTATTGTTGTTGAATATATTGGAATTCAATTTATGAGCTTTTTATACGTCCAATAAAGCAAAATACAGATGCAATGTAGGATATATTGGACTGACTAGGCTTTTCTGATCGCACCCTTCCACTCATGTGTTTACCTAGCTTCACTGGAAATAGGAATCCCATCATGAAATTTACAGTTATACATTTTATGCAGCACAACATGTCCCTATATCTTAGCTTTGGGATGTGGTAGGGCAACAATTACCACACCACTGTCTTTGTCAGGACCTCTCTGACACACGGTGTGGGTTTGAAGAAGATCTGAGGAGGTCACATATTTCACCCAACTAAATTTTTGACCGTCTCAGATTTCTTCCAAACTCACGGTGTTGATTAGGCAGGTCCTGACTTACACAAAGGTGTGATTATTTTCAGCCTATCTCATCCCAAAGCTGAGATATGAGGACAAACTTAACTGGGATTTTCTCTCAATAGGTTTATTGGTGTTGAATATATTGGCATTAAATTTATGAGCTTTTTATACGTCCAATAAAGCAAAATACAGATGCAATGTAGGATATATTGGACTGACTAGGCTTTTCTGATTGCACCCATCTACTCTTGTGTTTACCTAGCTTCACTGGAAGTACGAATTCCATCATGAAATTTACAGTTATACATTTTATGCAGCAAAACATGTCCCTATATCTCAGCTTTGGGATGTGGTAGGGCAACAATTACCACACCACTGTCTTTGTCAGGACCTCCCTGACACACGGTGTGGGTTTGAAGAAGATCTGAGGAGGTCACATATTTCACCCAAAAAAACACTAAGGGTAAGTACCCCTTTGTGTTTTTTAGACTCAATTTTTGACCGTCTCAGATTTCTTCCAAACTCACGGCGTTGATTAGGCAGGTCCTGACTTACACAAAGGTGTGATTATTTTCAGCCTATCTCATGCCAAAGCTGAGATATGAGGACAAACTTAACTGGGAATTTCTCTCAATAGGTTTATTGGTGTTGAATATATTGGAATTAAATTTATGAGCTTTTTATACGTCCAATAAAGCAAACTACAGATGCAGTGTAGGATATATTGGACTGACTAGGCTTTTCTGATCGCACCCTTCTACTCATGTGTTTACCTAGCTTCACTGGAAGTAGGAATCCCATCATGAAATTTACAGTTATATATTTTATGCAGCACAACATGTCCCTATATCTCAGCTTTGGGATGTGGTAGGGCAACAATTACCACACCACTGTCTTTGTCAGGACCTCTCTGACACACGGTGTGGGTTTGAAGAAGATCTGAGGAGGTCATATATTTCACCCAAAAAAACACTAAGGGGTACCCCTTTGTGTTTTTTTAGACTCAATTTTTGACCGTCTCAGATTTCTTCCAAACTCACATTGTTGATTAGGCAGGTCCTGACTTAGACAAAGGTGTGATTATTTTCAGCCTATCTCATCCCAAAGCTGAGATATGAGGACAAACTTAACTGGGATTTTCTCTCAATAGGTTTATTGGTGTTGAATATATTTAAATTCAATTTATGAGCTTTTTATACGTCCAATAAAGCAAAATACAGATGCAATGTAGGATATATTGGACTGACTAGGCTTTTCTGATCGCACCCTTCTACTCATGTGTTTACCTAGCTTCACTGGAAGTAGGAATCCCATCATGAAATTTACAGTTATACATTTTATGCAGCAAAACATGTCCCTATATCTCAGCTTTGGGATGTGGTAGGGCAACAATTACCACACCACTGTCTTTGTCAGGACCTCCCTGACACACGGTGTGGGTTTGAAGAAGATCTGAGGAGGTCACATATTTCACCCAAAAAAACACTAAGGGTAAGTACCCCTTTGTGTTTTTTAGACTCAATTTTTGACCGTCTCAGATTTCTTCCAAACTCACGGCGTTGATTAGGCAGGTCCTGACTTACACAAAGGTGTGATTATTTTCAGCCTATCTCATGCCAAAGCTGAGATATGAGGACAAACTTAACTGGGAATTTCTCTCAATAGGTTTATTGGTGTTGAATATATTGGAATTAAATTTATGAGCTTTTTATACGTCCAATAAAGCAAACTACAGATGCAGTGTAGGATATATTGGACTGACTAGGCTTTTCTGATCGCACCCTTCTACTCATGTGTTTACCTAGCTTCACTGGAAGTAGGAATCCCATCATGAAATTTACAGTTTTATATTTTATGCAGCACAACATGTCCCTATATCTCAGCTTTGGGATGTGGTAGGGCAACAATTACCACACCACTGTCTTTGTCAGGACCTCTCTGACACACGGTGTGGGTTTGAAGAAGATCTGAGGAGGTCATATATTTCACCCAAAAAAACACTAAGGGGTACCCCTTTGTGTTTTTTTAGACTCAATTTTTGACCGTCTCAGATTTCTTCCAAACTCACGGTGTTGATTAGGCAGGTCCTGACTTACACAAAGGTGTGATCATTTTCAGCCTATCTCATGCCAAAGCTGAGATACGAGGACAAACTTAACTGGGAATTTCTCTCAATAGGTTTATTGGTGTTGAATATATTGGAATTAAATTTATGAGCTTTTTATACGTCCAATAAAGCAAAATACAGATGCAATGTAGGATATATTGGACTGACTAGGCTTTTCTGATCGCACCCTTCTACTCATGTGTTTACCTAGCTTCACTGGAAGTAGGAATCCCATCATGAAATTTACAGTTATACATTTTATGCAGCAAAACATGTCCCTATATCTCAGCTTTGGGATGTGGTAGGGCAACAATTACCACACCACTGTCTTTGTCAGGACCTCCCTGACACACGGTGTGGGATTGAAGAAGATCTGAGGAGGTCACATATTTCACCCAAAAAAACACTAAGGGTAAGTACCCCTTTGTGTTTTTTAGACTCAATTTTTGACCGTCTCAGATTTCTTCCAAACTCACGGCGTTGATTAGGCAGGTCCTGACTTACACAAAGGTGTGATTATTTTCAGCCTATCTCATGCCAAAGCTGAGATATGAGGACAAACTTAACTGGGAATTTCTCTCAATAGGTTTATTGGTGTTGAATATATTGGAATTAAATTTATGAGCTTTTTATACGTCCAATAAAGCAAACTACAGATGCAGTGTAGGATATATTGGACTGACTAGGCTTTTCTGATCGCACCCTTCTACTCATGTGTTTACCTAGCTTCACTGGAAGTAGGAATCCCATCATGAAATTTACAGTTATACATTTTATGCAGCACAACATGTCCCTATATCTTAGCTTTGGGATGTGGTAGGGCAACAATTACCACACCACTGTCTTTGTCAGGACCTCTCTGACACATGGTGTGGGTTTGAAGAAGATCTGAGGAGGTCATATATTTCACCCAAAAAAACACTAAGGGGTACCCCTTTGTGTTTTTTTAGACTCAATTTTTGACCGTCTCAGATTTCTTCCAAACTCACATTGTTGATTAGGCAGGTCCTGACTTAGACAAAGGTGTGATTATTTTCAGCCTATCTCATCCCAAAGCTGAGATATGAGGACAAACTTAACTGGGATTTTCTCTCAATAGGTTTATTGGTGTTGAATATATTTAAATTCAATTTATGAGCTTTTTATACGTCCAATAAAGCAAAATACAGATGCAATGTAGGATATATTGGACTGACTAGGCTTTTCTGATCGCACCCTTCTACTCTTGTGTTTACCTAGCTTCACTGGAAGTAGGAATCCCATCATGAAATTTACAGTTATACATTTTATGCAGCAAAACATGTCCCTATATCTCAGCTTTGGGATGTGGTAGGGCAACAATTACCACACCACTGTCTTTGTCAGGGCCTCCCTGACACACGGTGTGGGTTTGAAGAAGATCTGAGGAGGTCACATATTTCACCCAAAAAAACACTAAGGGGTAGCCCTTTGTGTTTTTTAGACTCAATTTTTGACCGTCTCAGATTACTTCCAAACTCACGGCGTTGATTAGGCAGGTCCTGACTTACACAAAGGTGTGATTATTTTCAGCCTATCTCATGCCAAAGCTGAGATATGAGGACAAACTTAACTGGGAATTTCTCTCAATAGGTTTATTGGTGTTGAATATATTGGAATTAAATTTATGAGCTTTTTATACGTCCAATAAAGCAAAATACAGATGCAATGTAGGATATATTGGACTGACTAGGCTTTTCTGATCGCACCCTTCTACTCATGTGTTTACCTAGCTTCACTGGAAGTAGGAATCCCATCATGAAATTTACAGTTATACATTTTATGCAGCACAACATGTCCCTATATCTTAGCTTTGGGATGTGGTAGGGCAACAATTACCACACCACTGTCTTTGTCAGGACCTCTCTGACACACGGTGTGGGTTTGAAGAAGATCTGAGGAGGTCACATATTTCACCCAAAACACACTAAGGGGTACCCCTTTGTGTTTTTAAGACTCAATTTTTGACCATCTCAGATTTCTTCCAAACTCACGGTATTGATTAGGCAGGTCTTGACTTACACAAAGGTGTGATTATTTTCAGCCTATCTCATCCCAAAGCTGAGATATGAGGACAAACTTAACTGGGATTTTCTCTCAATAGGTTTATTGGTGTTGAATATATTGGAATTAAATTTATGAGCTTTTTATACGTCCAATAAAGCAAAATACAGATGCAATGTAGGATATATTGGACTGACTAGGCTTTTCTGATCGCACCCATCTACTCTTGTGTTTACCTAGCTTCACTGGAAGTAGGAATTCCATCATGAAATTTACAGTTATACATTTTATGTAGCACAACATGTCCCTATATCTCAGCTTTGGGATGTGGTAGGGCAACAATTACCACACCACTGTCTTTGTCAGGACCTCCCTGACACACGGTGTGGGTTTGAAGAAGATCTGAGGAGGTCACATATTTCACCCAAAAAAACACTAAGGGTAAGTACCCCTTTGTGTTTTTAAGACTCAATTTTTGACCATCTCAGATTTCTTCCAAACTCACGGTGTTGATTAGGCAGGTCCTGACTTACACAAAGGTGTGATTATTTTCAGCCTATCTCATCCCAAAGCTGAGATATGAGGACAAACTTAACTGGGATTTTCTCTCAATAGGTTTATTGGTGTTGAATATATTGGAATTAAATTTATGAGCTTTTTATACGTCCAATAAAGCAAAATACAGATGCAATGTAGGATATATTGGACTGACTAGGCTTTTCTGATCGCACCCTTCTACTCATGTGTTTACCTAGCTTCACTGGAAGTAGGAATCCCATCATGAAATTTACAGTTCTACATTTTATGCAGCACAACATGTCCCTATAACTTAGCTTTGGGATGTGGTAGGGCAACAATTACCACACCACTGTCTTTGTCAGGACCTCTCTGACACACGGTGTGGGTTTGAAGAAGATCTGAGGAGGTCATATATTTCACCCAAAAAAACACTAAGGGGTACCCCTTTGTGTTTTTTTAGACTCAATTATTGACCGTCTCAGATTTCTTCCAAACTCACATTGTTGATTAGGCAGGTCCTGACTTAGACAAAGGTGTGATTATTTTCAGCCTATCTCATCCCAAAGCTGAGATATGAGGACAAACTTAACTGGGATTTTCTCTCAATAGGTTTATTGGTGTTGAATATATTTAAATTCAATTTATGAGCTTTTTATACGTCCAATAAAGCAAAATACAGATGCAATGTAGGATATATTGGACTGACTAGGCTTTTCTGATCGCACCCTTCTACTCATGTGTTTACCTAGCTTCACTGGAAGTAGGAATCCCATCATGAAATTTACAGTTATACATTTTATGCAGCAAAACATGTCCCTATATCTCAGCTTTGGGATGTGGTAGGGCAACAATTACCACACCACTGTCTTTGTCAGGGCCTCCCTGACACACGGTGTGGGTTTGAAGAAGATCTGAGGAGGTCACATATTTCACCCAAAAAAACACTAAGGGGTACCCCTTTGTGTTTTTTAGACTCAATTTTTGAACGTCTCAGATTTCTTCCAAACTCACGGTGTTGATTAGGCAGGTCCTGACTTACACAAAGGTGTGATCATTTTCAGCCTATCTCATGCCAAAGCTGAGATACGAGGACAAACTTAACTGGGAATTTCTCTCAATAGGTTTATTGGTGTTGAATATATTGGAATTAAATTTATGAGCTTTTTATACGTCCAATAAAGCAAAATACAGATGCAATGTAGGATATATTGGACTGACTAGGCTTTTCTGATCGCACCCTTCTACTCATGTGTTTACTTAGCTTCACTGGAAGTAGGAATCCCATCATGAAATTTACAGTTATACATTTTATGCAGCACAACATGTCCCTATATCTTAGCTTTGGGATGTGGTAGGGCAACAATTACCACACCACTGTCTTTGTCAGGACCTCTCTGACACACAGTGTGGGTTTGAAGAAGATCTGAGGAGGTCACATATTTCACCCAACTAAATTTTTGACCGTCTCAGATTTCTTCCAAACTCACGGTGTTGATTAGGCAGGTCCTGACTTACACAAAGGTGTGATTATTTTCAGCCTATCTCATCCCAAAGCTGAGATATGAGGACAAACTTAACTGGGAATTTCTCTCAATAGGTTTATTGGTGTTGAATATATTGGAATTAAATTTATGAGCTTGTTATATGTCCAATAAAGAAAAATACAGATGCAATGTAGGATATATTGGACTGACTAGGCTTTTCTGATCGCACCCTTCTACTCTTGTGTTTACCTAGCTTCACTGGAAGTAGGAATCCCATCATGAAATTTACAGTTATACATTTTATGCAGCAAAACATGTCCCTATATCTCAGCTTTGGGATGTGGTAGGGCAACAATTACCACACCACTGTCTTTGTCAGGGCCTCCCTCAGATTACTTCCAAACTCACGGCGTTGATTAGGCAGGTCCTGACTTTCACAAAGGTGTGATTATTTTCAGCCTATCTCATGCCAAAGCTGAGATATGAGGACAAACTTAACTGGGAATTTCTCTCAATAGGTTTATTGGTGTTGAATATATTGGAATTAAATTTATGAGCTTTTTATACGTCCAATAAAGCAAAATACAGATGCAATGTAGGATATATTGGACTGACTAGGCTTTTCTGATCGCACCCTTCTACTCATGTGTTTACCTAGCTTCACTGGAAGTAGGAATCCCATCATGAAATTTACAGTTATACATTTTATGCAGCACAACATGTCCCTATATCTTAGCTTTGGGATGTGGTAGGGCAACAATTACCACACCACTGTCTTTGTCAGGACCTCTCTGACACACGGTGTGGGTTTGAAGAAGATCTGAGGAGGTCACATATTTCACCCAAAACACACTAAGGGGTACCCCTTTGTGTTTTTAAGACTCAATTTTTGACCATCTCAGATTTCTTCCAAACTCACGGTGTTGATTAGGCAGGTCTTGACTTACACAAAGGTGTGATTATTTTCAGCCTATCTCATCCCAAAGCTGAGATATGAGGACAAACTTAACTGGGATTTTCTCTCAATAGGTTTATTGGTGTTGAATATATTGGAATTAAATTTATGAGCTTTTTATACGTCCAATAAAGCAAAATACAGATGCAATGTAGGATATATTGGACTGACTAGGCTTTTCTGATCGCACCCTTCTACTCATGTGTTTACCTAGCTTCACTGGAAGTAGGAATCCCATCATGAAATTTACAGTTCTACATTTTATGCAGCACAACATGTCCCTATAACTTAGCTTTGGGATGTGGTAGGGCAACAATTACCACACCACTGTCTTTGTCAGGACCTCTCTGACACACGGTGTGGGTTTGAAGAAGATCTGAGGAGGTCATATATTTCACCCAAAAAAACACTAAGGGGTACCCCTTTGTGTTTTTTAGACTCAATTTTTGAACGTCTCAGATTTCTTCCAAACTCACGGTGTTGATTAGGCAGGTCCTGACTTACACAAAGGTGTGATCATTTTCAGCCTATCTCATGCCAAAGCTGAGATACGAGGACAAACTTAACTGGGAATTTCTCTCAATAGGTTTATTGGTGTTGAATATATTGGAATTAAATTTATGAGCTTTTTATACGTCCAATAAAGCAAAATACAGATGCAATGTAGGATATATTGGACTGACTAGGCTTTTCTGATCGCACCCTTCTACTCATGTGTTTACCTAGCTTCACTGGAAGTAGGAATCCCATCATGAAATTTACAGTTATACATTTTATGCAGCACAACATGTCCCTATATCTTAGCTTTGGGATGTGGTAGGGCAACAATTACCACACCACTGTCTTTGTCAGGACCTCTCTGACACACAGTGTGGGTTTGAAGAAGATCTGAGGAGGTCACATATTTCACCCAACTAAATTTTTGACCGTCTCAGATTTCTTCCAAACTCACGGTGTTGATTAGGCAGGTCCTGACTTACACAAAGGTGTGATTATTTTCAGCCTATCTCATCCCAAAGCTGAGATATGAGGACAAACTTAACTGGGAATTTCTCTCAATAGGTTTATTGGTGTTGAATATATTGGAATTAAATTTATGAGCTTGTTATATGTCCAATAAAGAAAAATACAGATGCAATGTAGGATATATTGGACTGACTAGGCTTTTCTGATCGCACCCTTCTACTCTTGTGTTTACCTAGCTTCACTGGAAGTAGGAATCCCATCATGAAATTTACAGTTATACATTTTATGCAGCAAAACATGTCCCTATATCTCAGCTTTGGGATGTGGTAGGGCAACAATTACCACACCACTGTCTTTGTCAGGGCCTCCCTGACACACGGTGTGGGTTTGAAGAAGATCTGAGGAGGTCACATATTTCACCCAAAAAAACACTAAGGGGTAGCCCTTTGTGTTTTTTAGACTCAATTTTTGAACGTCTCAGATTTCTTCCAAACTCACGGTGTTGATTAGGCAGGTCCTGACTTACACAAAGGTGTGATCATTTTCAGCCTATCTCATGCCAAAGCTGAGATACGAGGACAAACTTAACTGGGAATTTCTCTCAATAGGTTTATTGGTGTTGAATATATTGGAATTAAATTTATGAGCTTTTTATACGTCCAATAAAGCAAAATACAGATGCAATGTAGGATATATTGGACTGACTAGGCTTTTCTGATCGCACCCTTCTACTCATGTGTTTACCTAGCTTCACTGGAAGTAGGAATCCCATCATGAAATTTACAGTTATACATTTTATGCAGCACAACATGTCCCTATATCTTAGCTTTGGGATGTGGTAGGGCAACAATTACCACACCACTGTCTTTGTCAGGACCTCTCTGACACACGGTGTGGGTTTGAAGAAGATCTGAGGAGGTCACATATTTCACCCAACTAAATTTTTGACCGTCTCAGATTTCTTCCAAACTCACGGTGTTGATTAGGCAAGTCCTGACTTACACAAAGGTGTGATTACTTTCAGCCTATCTCATCCCAAAGCTGAGATATGAGGACAAACTTAACTGGGAATTTCTCTCAATAGGTTTATTGGTGTTGAATATATTTAAATTCAATTTATGAGCTTTTTATACGTCCAATAAAGCAAAATACAGATGCAATGTAGGATATATTGGACTGACTAGGCTTTTCTGATCGCACCCTTCTACTCATGTGTTTACCTAGCTTCACTGGAAGTAGGAATCCCATCATGAAATTTACAGTTATACATTTTATGCAGCACAACATGTCCCTATATCTCAGCTTTGGGATGTGGTAGGGCAACAATTACCACACCACTGTCTTTGTCAGGACCTCTCTGACACACGGTGTGGGTTTGAAGAAGATCTGAGGAGGTCATATATTTCACCCAAAAAAACACTAAGGGGTACCCCTTTGTGTTTTTTTAGACTCAATTTTTGACCGTCTCAGATTTCTTCCAAACTCACATTGTTGATTAGGCAGGTCCTGACTTAGACAAAGGTGTGATTATTTTCAGCCTATCTCATCCCAAAGCTGAGATATGAGGACAAACTTAACTGGGATTTTCTCTCAATAGGTTTATTGGTGTTGAATATATTTAAATTCAATTTATGAGCTTTTTATACGTCCAATAAAGCAAAATACAGATGCAATGTAGGATATATTGGACTGACTAGGCTTTTCTGATCGCACCCTTCTACTCATGTGTTTACCTAGCTTCACTGGAAGTAGGAATCCCATCATGAAATTTACAGTTATACATTTTATGCAGCAAAACATGTCCCTATATCTCAGCTTTGGGATGTGGTAGGGCAACAATTACCACACCACTGTCTTTGTCAGGGCCTCCCTGACACACGGTGTGGGTTTGAAGAAGATCTGAGGAGGTCACATATTTCACCCAAAAAAACACTAAGGGGTACCCCTTTGTGTTTTTTAGACTCAATTTTTGAACGTCTCAGATTTCTTCCAAACTCACGGTGTTGATTAGGCAGGTCCTGACTTACACAAAGGTGTGATCATTTTCAGCCTATCTCATGCCAAAGCTGAGATACGAGGACAAACTTAACTGGGAATTTCTCTCAATAGGTTTATTGGTGTTGAATATATTGGAATTAAATTTATGAGCTTTTTATACGTCCAATAAAGCAAAATACAGATGCAATGTAGGATATATTGGACTGACTAGGCTTTTCTGATCGCACCCTTCTACTCATGTGTTTACCTAGCTTCACTGGAAGTAGGAATCCCATCATGAAATTTACAGTTATACATTTTATGCAGCAAAACATGTCCCTATATCTCAGCTTTGGGATGTGGTAGGGCAACAATTACCACACCACTGTCTTTGTCAGGGCCTCCCTGACACACGGTGTGGGTTTGAAGAAGATCTGAGGAGGTCACATATTTCACCCAAAAAAACACTAAGGGGTAGCCCTTTGTGTTTTTTAGACTCAATTTTTGACCGTCTCAGATTACTTTCAAACTCACGGCGTTGATTAGGCAGGTCCTGACTTACACAAAGGTGTGATTATTTTCAGCCTATCTCATGCCAAAGCTGAGATATGAGGACAAACTTAACTGGGAATTTCTCTCAATAGGTTTATTGGTGTTGAATATATTGGAATTAAATTTATGAGCTTTTTATACGTCCAATAAAGCAAAATACAGATGCAATGTAGGATATATTGGACTGACTAGGCTTTTCTGATCGCACCCTTCTACTCATGTGTTTACCTAGCTTCACTGGAAGTAGGAATCCCATCATGAAATTTACAGTTATACATTTTATGCAGCACAACATGTCCCTATATCTTAGCTTTGGGATGTGGTAGGGCAACAATTACCACACCACTGTCTTTGTCAGGACCTCTCTGACACACGGTGTGGGTTTGAAGAAGATCTGAGGAGGTCACATATTTCACCCAAAACACACTAAGGGGTACCCCTTTGTGTTTTTAAGACTCAATTTTTGACCATCTCAGATTTCTTCCAAACTCACGGTGTTGATTAGGCAGGTCTTGACTTACACAAAGGTGTGATTATTTTCAGCCTATCTCATCCCAAAGCTGAGATATGAGGACAAACTTAACTGGGATTTTCTCTCAATAGGTTTATTGGTGTTGAATATATTTAAATTCAATTTATGAGCTTTTTATACGTCCAATAAAGCAAAATACAGATGCAATGTAGGATATATTGGACTGACTAGGCTTTTCTGATCGCACCCTTCTACTCATGTGTTTACCTAGCTTCACTGGAAGTAGGAATCCCATCATGAAATTTACAGTTATACATTTTATGCAGCAAAACATGTCCCTATATCTCAGCTTTGGGATGTGGTAGGGCAACAATTACCACACCACTGTCTTTGTCAGGGCCTCCCTGACACACGGTGTGGGTTTGAAGAAGATCTGAGGAGGTCACATATTTCACCCAAAAAAACACTAAGGGGTACCCCTTTGTGTTTTTTAGACTCAATTTTTGAACGTCTCAGATTTCTTCCAAACTCACGGTGTTGATTAGGCAGGTCCTGACTTACACAAAGGTGTGATCATTTTCAGCCTATCTCATGCCAAAGCTGAGATACGA
Source organism: Hoplias malabaricus (assembly GCF_029633855.1). NCBI lineage: Eukaryota > Metazoa > Chordata > Actinopteri > Characiformes > Erythrinidae > Hoplias > Hoplias malabaricus. The sequence goes on from NW_027100760.1 coordinate 212,441, forward strand.
GGACAAACTTAACTGGGAATTTCTCTCAATAGGTTTATTGGTGTTGAATATATTGGAATTAAATTTATGAGCTTTTTATACGTCCAATAAAGCAAAATACAGATGCAATGTAGGATATATTGGACTGACTAGGCTTTTCTGATCGCACCCTTCTACTCATGTGTTTACCTAGCTTCACTGGAAGTAGGAATCCCATCATGAAATTTACAGTTATACATTTTATGCAGCACAACATGTCCCTATATCTTAGCTTTGGGATGTGGTAGGGCAACAATTACCACACCACTGTCTTTGTCAGGACCTCTCTGACACACGGTGTGGGTTTGAAGAAGATCTGAGGAGGTCACATATTTCACCCAACTAAATTTTTGACCGTCTCAGATTTCTTCCAAACTCACGGTGTTGATTAGGCAAGTCCTGACTTACACAAAGGTGTGATTACTTTCAGCCTATCTCATCCCAAAGCTGAGATATGAGGACAAACTTAACTGGGAATTTCTCTCAATAGGTTTATTGGTGTTGAATATATTGGCGTTAAATTTATGAGCTTTTTATACGTCCAATAAAGCAAAATACAGATGCAATGTAGGATATATTGGACTGACTAGGCTTTTCTGATCGCACCCATCTACTCTTGTGTTTACCTAGCTTCACTGGAAGTAGGAATTCCATCATGAAATTTACAGTTATACATTTTATGTAGCACAACATGTCCCTATATCTCAGCTTTGGGATGTGGTAGGGCAACAATTACCACACCACTGTCTTTGTCAGGACCTCCCTGACACACGGTGTGGGTTTGAAGAAGATCTGAGGAGGTCACATATTTCACCCAAAAAAACACTAAGGGTAAGTACCCCTTTGTGTTTTTTAGACTCAATTTTTGACCGTCTCAGATTACTTCCAAACTCACGGCGTTGATTAGGCAGGTCCTGACTTACACAAAGGTGTGATTATTTTCAGCCTATCTCATACCAAAGCTGAGATATGAGGACAAACTTAACTGGGAATTTCTCTCAATAGGTTTATTGGTGTTGAATATATTGGAATTAAATTTATGAGCTTTTTATACGTCCAATAAAGCAAAATACAGATGCAATGTAGGATATATTGGACTGACTAGGCTTTTCTGATCGCACCCTTCTACTCATGTGTTTACCTAGCTTCACTGGAAGTAGGAATCCCATCATGAAATTTACAGTTATACATTTTATGCAGCACAACATGTCCCTATATCTTAGCTTTGGGATGTGGTAGGGCAACAATTACCACACCACTGTCTTTGTCAGGACCTCTCTGACACACGGTGTGGGTTTGAAGAAGATCTGAGGAGGTCACATATTTCACCCAAAACACACTAAGGGGTACCCCTTTGTGTTTTTAAGACTCAATTTTTGACCATCTCAGATTTCTTCCAAACTCACGGTGTTGATTAGGCAGGTCTTGACTTACACAAAGGTGTGATTATTTTCAGCCTATCTCATCCCAAAGCTGAGATATGAGGACAAACTTAACTGGGATTTTCTCTCAATAGGTTTATTGGTGTTGAATATATTGGAATTAAATTTATGAGCTTTTTATACGTCCAATAAAGCAAAATACAGATGCAATGTAGGATATATTGGACTGACTAGGCTTTTCTGATCGCACCCTTCTACTCATGTGTTTACCTAGCTTCACTGGAAGTAGGAATCCCATCATGAAATTTACAGTTATACATTTTATGCAGCAAAACATGTCCCTATATCTCAGCTTTGGGATGTGGTAGGGCAACAATTACCACACCACTGTCTTTGTCAGGACCTCCCTGACACATGGTGTGAGTTTGAAGAAGATCTGAGGAGGTCATATATTTCACCCAAAAAAACACTAAGGGGTACCCCTTTGTGTTTTTTAGACTCAATTATTGACCGTCTCAGATTTCTTCCAAACTCACGGCGTTGATTAGGCAGGTCCTGACTTAGACAAAGGTGTGATTATTTTCAGCCTATCTCATGCCAAAGCTGAGATATGAGGACAAACTTAACTGGGAATTTCTCTCAATAGGTTTATTGGTGTTGAATATATTGGAATTAAATTTATGAGCTTTTTATACGTCCAATAAAGCAAACTACAGATGCAATGTAGGATATATTGGACTGACTAGGCTTTTCTGATCGCACCCTTCTACTCATGTGTTTACCTAGCTTCACTGGAAGTAGGAATCCCATCATGAAATTTACAGTTATACATTTTATGCAGCACAACATGTCCCTATATCTTAGCTTTGGGATGTGGTAGGGCAACAATTACCACACCACTGTCTTTGTCAGGACCTCTCTGACACACAGTGTGGGTTTGAAGAAGATCTGAGGAGGTCACATATTTCACCCAACTAAATTTTTGACCGTCTCAGATTTCTTCCAAACTCACGGTGTTGATTAGGCAGGTCCTGACTTACACAAAGGTGTGATTATTTTCAGCCTATCTCATGCCAAAGCTGAGATATGAGGACAAACTTAACTGGGAATTTCTCTCAATAGGTTTATTGGTGTTGAATATATTGGAATTAAATTTATGAGCTTGTTATATGTCCAATAAAGAAAAATACAGATGCAATGTAGGATATATTGGACTGACTAGGCTTTTCTGATCGCACCCTTCTACTCTTGTGTTTACCTAGCTTCACTGGAAGTAGGAATCCCATCATGAAATTTACAGTTATACATTTTATGCAGCAAAACATGTCCCTATATCTCAGCTTTGGGATGTGGTAGGGCAACAATTACCACACCACTGTCTTTGTCAGGACCTCCCTGACACATGGTGTGAGTTTGAAGAAGATCTGAGGAGGTCACATATTTCACCCTAAAAACACTAAGGGGTACCCCTTTGTGTTTTTTAGACTCAATTATTGACCGTCTCAGATTTCTTCCAAACTCACGGCGTTGATTAGGCAGGTCCTGACTTAGACAAAGGTGTGATTATTTTCAGCCTATCTCATGCCAAAGCTGAGATATGAGGACAAACTTAACTGGGAATTTCTCTCAATAGGTTTATTGGTGTTGAATATATTGGAATTAAATTTATGAGCTTTTTATACGTCCAATAAAGCAAACTACAGATGCAGTGTAGGATATATTGGACTGACTAGGCTTTTCTGATCGCACCCTTCTACTCATGTGTTTACCTAGCTTCACTGGAAGTAGGAATCCCATCATGAAATTTACAGTTATACATTTTATGCAGCACAACATGTCCCTATATCTCAGCTTTGGGATGTGGTAGGGCAACAATTACCACACCACTGTCTTTGTCAGGACCTCTCTGACACACGGTGTGGGTTTGAAGAAGATCTGAGGAGGTCATATATTTCACCCAAAAAAACACTAAGGGGTACCCCTTTGTGTTTTTTTAGACTCAATTTTTGACCGTCTCAGATTTCTTCCAAACTCACATTGTTGATTAGGCAGGTCCTGACTTAGACAAAGGTGTGATTATTTTCAGCCTATCTCATCCCAAAGCTGAGATATGAGGACAAACTTAACTGGGATTTTCTCTCAATAGGTTTATTGGTGTTGAATATATTTAAATTCAATTTATGAGCTTTTTATACGTCCAATAAAGCAAAATACAGATGCAATGTAGGATATATTGGACTGACTAGGCTTTTCTGATCGCACCCTTCTACTCATGTGTTTACCTAGCTTCACTGGAAGTAGGAATCCCATCATGAAATTTACAGTTATACATTTTATGCAGCAAAACATGTCCCTATATCTCAGCTTTGGGATGTGGTAGGGCAACAATTACCACACCACTGTCTTTGTCAGGGCCTCCCTGACACACGGTGTGGGTTTGAAGAAGATCTGAGGAGGTCACATATTTCACCCAAAAAAACACTAAGGGGTACCCCTTTGTGTTTTTTAGACTCAATTATTGACCGTCTCAGATTTCTTCCAAACCCACGATGTTGATTAGGCAGGTCCTGACTTAGACAAAGGTGTGATTATTTTCAGCCTATCTCATCCCAAAGCTGAGATATGAGGACAAACTTAACTGGGAATTTCTCTCAATAGGTTTATTGGTGTTGAATATATTGGAATTAAATTTATGAGCTTTTTATACGTCCAATAAAGCAAACTACAGATGCAGTGTAGGATATATTGGACTGACTAGGCTTTTCTGATCGCACCCTTCTACTCATGTGTTTACCTAGCTTCACTGGAAGTAGGAATCCCATCATGAAATTTACAGTTATACATTTTATGCAGCACAACATGTCCCTATATCTCAGCTTTGGGATGTGGTAGGGCAACAATTACCACACCACTGTCTTTGTCAGGACCTCTCTGACACACGGTGTGGGTTTGAAGAAGATCTGAGGAGGTCATATATTTCACCCAAAAAAACACTAAGGGGTACCCCTTTGTGTTTTTTTAGACTCAATTTTTGACCGTCTCAGATTTCTTCCAAACTCACATTGTTGATTAGGCAGGTCCTGACTTAGACAAAGGTGTGATTATTTTCAGCCTATCTCATCCCAAAGCTGAGATATGAGGACAAACTTAACTGGGATTTTCTCTCAATAGGTTTATTGGTGTTGAATATATTTAAATTCAATTTATGAGCTTTTTATACGTCCAATAAAGCAAAATACAGATGCAATGTAGGATATATTGGACTGACTAGGCTTTTCTGATCGCACCCTTCTACTCATGTGTTTACCTAGCTTCACTGGAAGTAGGAATCCCATCATGAAATTTACAGTTATACATTTTATGCAGCAAAACATGTCCCTATATCTCAGCTTTGGGATGTGGTAGGGCAACAATTACCACACCACTGTCTTTGTCAGGGCCTCCCTGACACACGGTGTGGGTTTGAAGAAGATCTGAGGAGGTCACATATTTCACCCAAAAAAACACTAAGGGGTACCCCTTTGTGTTTTTTAGACTCAATTTTTGAACGTCTCAGATTTCTTCCAAACTCACGGTGTTGATTAGGCAGGTCCTGACTTACACAAAGGTGTGATCATTTTCAGCCTATCTCATGCCAAAGCTGAGATACGAGGACAAACTTAACTGGGAATTTCTCTCAATAGGTTTATTGGTGTTGAATATATTGGAATTAAATTTATGAGCTTTTTATACGTCCAATAAAGCAAAATACAGATGCAATGTAGGATATATTGGACTGACTAGGCTTTTCTGATCGCACCCTTCTACTCATGTGTTTACCTAGCTTCACTGGAAGTAGGAATCCCATCATGAAATTTACAGTTATACATTTTATGCAGCACAACATGTCCCTATATCTTAGCTTTGGGATGTGGTAGGGCAACAATTACCACACCACTGTCTTTGTCAGGACCTCTCTGACACACAGTGTGGGTTTGAAGAAGATCTGAGGAGGTCACATATTTCACCCAACTAAATTTTTGACCGTCTCAGATTTCTTCCAAACTCACGGTGTTGATTAGGCAGGTCCTGACTTACACAAAGGTGTGATTATTTTCAGCCTATCTCATCCCAAAGCTGAGATATGAGGACAAACTTAACTGGGAATTTCTCTCAATAGGTTTATTGGTGTTGAATATATTGGAATTAAATTTATGAGCTTGTTATATGTCCAATAAAGAAAAATACAGATGCAATGTAGGATATATTGGACTGACTAGGCTTTTCTGATCGCACCCTTCTACTCTTGTGTTTACCTAGCTTCACTGGAAGTAGGAATCCCATCATGAAATTTACAGTTATACATTTTATGCAGCAAAACATGTCCCTATATCTCAGCTTTGGGATGTGGTAGGGCAACAATTACCACACCACTGTCTTTGTCAGGACCTCCCTGACACATGGTGTGAGTTTGAAGAAGATCTGAGGAGGTCACATATTTCACCCTAAAAACACTAAGGGGTACCCCTTTGTGTTTTTTAGACTCAATTATTGACCGTCTCAGATTTCTTCCAAACCCACGATGTTGATTAGGCAGGTCCTGACTTAGACAAAGGTGTGATTATTTTCAGCCTATCTCATCCCAAACCTGAGATATGAGGACAAACTTAACTGGGAATTTCTCTCAATAGGTTTATTGGTGTTGAATATATTGGAATTAAATTTATGAGCTTTTTATACGTCCAATAAAGCAAACTACAGATGCAGTGTAGGATATATTGGACTGACTAGGCTTTTCTGATCGCACCCTTCTACTCATGTGTTTACCTAGCTTCACTGGAAGTAGGAATCCCATCATGAAATTTACAGTTATACATTTTATGCAGCACAACATGTCCCTATATCTCAGCTTTGGGATGTGGTAGGGCAACAATTACCACACCACTGTCTTTGTCAGGACCTCTCTGACACACGGTGTGGGTTTGAAGAAGATCTGAGGAGGTCATATATTTCACCCAAAAAAACACTAAGGGGTACCCCTTTGTGTTTTTTTAGACTCAATTTTTGACCGTCTCAGATTTCTTCCAAACTCACATTGTTGATTAGGCAGGTCCTGACTTAGACAAAGGTGTGATTATTTTCAGCCTATCTCATCCCAAAGCTGAGATATGAGGACAAACTTAACTGGGATTTTCTCTCAATAGGTTTATTGGTGTTGAATATATTTAAATTCAATTTATGAGCTTTTTATACGTCCAATAAAGCAAAATACAGATGCAATGTAGGATATATTGGACTGACTAGGCTTTTCTGATCGCACCCTTCTACTCATGTGTTTACCTAGCTTCACTGGAAGTAGGAATCCCATCATGAAATTTACAGTTATACATTTTATGCAGCAAAACATGTCCCTATATCTCAGCTTTGGGATGTGGTAGGGCAACAATTACCACACCACTGTCTTTGTCAGGGCCTCCCTGACACACGGTGTGGGTTTGAAGAAGATCTGAGGAGGTCACATATTTCACCCAAAAAAACACTAAGGGGTACCCCTTTGTGTTTTTTAGACTCAATTTTTGAACGTCTCAGATTTCTTCCAAACTCACGGTGTTGATTAGGCAGGTCCTGACTTACACAAAGGTGTGATCATTTTCAGCCTATCTCATGCCAAAGCTGAGATACGAGGACAAACTTAACTGGGAATTTCTCTCAATAGGTTTATTGGTGTTGAATATATTGGAATTAAATTTATGAGCTTTTTATACGTCCAATAAAGCAAAATACAGATGCAATGTAGGATATATTGGACTGACTAGGCTTTTCTGATCGCACCCTTCTACTCATGTGTTTACCTAGCTTCACTGGAAGTAGGAATCCCATCATGAAATTTACAGTTATACATTTTATGCAGCACAACATGTCCCTATATCTTAGCTTTGGGATGTGGTAGGGCAACAATTACCACACCACTGTCTTTGTCAGGACCTCTCTGACACACAGTGTGGGTTTGAAGAAGATCTGAGGAGGTCACATATTTCACCCAACTAAATTTTTGACCGTCTCAGATTTCTTCCAAACTCACGGTGTTGATTAGGCAGGTCCTGACTTACACAAAGGTGTGATTATTTTCAGCCTATCTCATCCCAAAGCTGAGATATGAGGACAAACTTAACTGGGAATTTCTCTCAATAGGTTTATTGGTGTTGAATATATTGGAATTAAATTTATGAGCTTGTTATATGTCCAATAAAGAAAAATACAGATGCAATGTAGGATATATTGGACTGACTAGGCTTTTCTGATCGCACCCTTCTACTCTTGTGTTTACCTAGCTTCACTGGAAGTAGGAATCCCATCATGAAATTTACAGTTATACATTTTATGCAGCAAAACATGTCCCTATATCTCAGCTTTGGGATGTGGTAGGGCAACAATTACCACACCACTGTCTTTGTCAGGACCTCCCTGACACATGGTGTGAGTTTGAAGAAGATCTGAGGAGGTCATATATTTCACCCAAAAAAACACTAAGGGGTACCCCTTTGTGTTTTTTTAGACTCAATTTTTGACCGTCTCAGATTTCTTCCAAACTCACATTGTTGATTAGGCAGGTCCTGACTTAGACAAAGGTGTGATTATTTTCAGCCTATCTCATCCCAAAGCTGAGATATGAGGACAAACTTAACTGGGATTTTCTCTCAATAGGTTTATTGGTGTTGAATATATTTAAATTCAATTTATGAGCTTTTTATACGTCCAATAAAGCAAAATACAGATGCAATGTAGGATATATTGGACTGACTAGGCTTTTCTGATCGCACCCTTCTACTCATGTGTTTACCTAGCTTCACTGGAAGTAGGAATCCCATCATGAAATTTACAGTTATACATTTTATGCAGCAAAACATGTCCCTATATCTCAGCTTTGGGATGTGGTAGGGCAACAATTACCACACCACTGTCTTTGTCAGGACCTCTCTGACACACGGTGTGGGTTTGAAGAAGATCTGAGGAGGTCATATATTTCACCCAAAAAAACACTAAGGGGTACCCCTTTGTGTTTTTTTAGACTCAATTTTTGACCGTCTCAGATTTCTTCCAAACTCACATTGTTGATTAGGCAGGTCCTGACTTAGACAAAGGTGTGATTATTTTCAGCCTATCTCATCCCAAAGCTGAGATATGAGGACAAACTTAACTGGGATTTTCTCTCAATAGGTTTATTGGTGTTGAATATATTTAAATTCAATTTATGAGCTTTTTATACGTCCAATAAAGCAAAATACAGATGCAATGTAGGATATATTGGACTGACTAGGCTTTTCTGATCGCACCCTTCTACTCATGTGTTTACCTAGCTTCACTGGAAGTAGGAATCCCATCATGAAATTTACAGTTATACATTTTATGCAGCAAAACATGTCCCTATATCTCAGCTTTGGGATGTGGTAGGGCAACAATTACCACACCACTGTCTTTGTCAGGGCCTCCCTGACACACGGTGTGGGTTTGAAGAAGATCTGAGGAGGTCACATATTTCACCCAAAAAAACACTAAGGGGTGTTTTTTAGACTCAATTTTTGAACGTCTCAGATTTCTTCCAAACTCACGGTGTTGATTAGGCAGGTCCTGACTTACACAAAGGTGTGATTATTTTCAGCCTATCTCATCCCAAAGCTGAGATATGAGGACAAACTTAACTGGGATTTTCTCTCAATAGGTTTATTGGTGTTGAATATATTGGAATTAAATTTATGAGCTTGTTATATGTCCAATAAAGCAAAATACAGATGCAATGTAGGATATATTGGACTGACTAGGCTTTTCTGATCGCACCCTTCTACTCTTGTGTTTACCTAGCTTCACTGGAAGTAGGAATCCCATCATGAAATTTACAGTTATACATTTTATGCAGCAAAACATGTCCCTATATCTCAGCTTTGGGATGTGGTAGGGTAACAATTACCACACCACTGTCTTTGTCAGGACCTCCCTGACACACGGTGTGGGTTTGAAGAAGATCTGAGGAGGTCACATACTTCACCCAAAAAAACACTAAGGGGTACCCCTTTGTGTTTTTTAGACTCAATTTTTGACCATCTCAGATTTCTTCCAAACTCACGGTGTTGATTAGACAGGTCCTGACTTACACAAAGGTGTGATTATTTTCAGCCTATCTCATGCCAAAGCTGAGATATGAGGACAAACTTAACTGGGAATTTCTCTCAATAGGTTTATTGGTGTTGAATATATTGGAATTAAATTTATGAGCTTTTTATACGTCCAATAAAGCAAAATACAGATGCAATGTAGGATATATTGGACTGACTAGGCTTTTCTGATCGCACCCTTCTACTCATGTGTTTACCTAGCTTCACTGGAAGTAGGAATCCCATCATGAAATTTACAGTTATACATTTTATGCAGCACAACATGTCCCTATATCTTAGCTTTGGGATGTGGTAGGGCAACAATTACCACACCACTGTCTTTGTCAGGACCTCTCTGACACACGGTGTGGGTTTGAAGAAGATCTGAGGAGGTCACATATTTCACCCAAAAAAACACTAAGGGGTACCCCTTTGTGTTTTTTAGACTCAATTTTTGACCGTCTCAGATTTCTTCCAAACTCACGGTGTTGATTAGGCAGGTCCTGACTTACACAAAGGTGTGATTATTTTCAGCCTATCTCATCCCAAAGCTGAGATATGAGGACAAACTTAACTGGGATTTTCTCTCAATAGGTTTATTGGTGTTGAATATATTGGAATTAAATTTATGAGCTTTTTATACGTCCAATAAAGCAAAATACAGATGCAATGTAGGATATATTGGACTGACTAGGCTTTTCTGATCGCACCCATCTACTCTTGTGTTTACCTAGCTTCACTGGAAGTAGGAATTCCATCATGAAATTTACAGTTATATATTTTATGCAGCAAAACATGTCCCTATATCTCAGCTTTAGGATGTGGTAGGGCAACAATTACCACACCACTGTCTTTGTCAGGACCTCCCTGACACACGGTGTGGGTTTGAAGAAGATCTGAGGAGGTCACATATTTCACCCAAAACACACTAATGGGTACCCCTTTGTGTTTTTAAGACTCAATTTTTGACCGTCTCAGATTTCTTCCAAACTCACGGTGTTGATTAGGCAGGTCCTGACTTACACAAAGGTGTGATTATTTTCAGCCTATCTCATCCCAAAGCTGAGATATGAGGACAAACTTAACTGGGATTTTCTCTCAATAGGTTTATTGGTGTTGAATATATTGGAATTAAATTTATGAGCTTTTTATACGTCCAATAAAGCAAAATACAGATGAAATGTAGGATATATTGGACTGCCTAGGCTTTTATGATCGCACCCTTCTACTCTTGTGTTTACCTAGCTTCACTGAAAGTAGGAATCCCATCATGAATTTTACAGTTATACATTTTATGCAGCACAGCATGTCCCTATATCTTAGCTTTGGGATGTGGTAGGGCAACAATTACCACACCACTGTCTTTGTCAGGACCTCCCTGACACACGGTGTGGGTTTGAAGAAGATCTGAGGAGGTCACATATTTCACCCAAAAAAACACTAAGGGGTACCCCTTTGTGTTTTTTAGACTCAATTTTTGACCGTCTCAGATTTCTTCCAAACTCACGGTGTTGATTAGGCAGGTCCTGACTTACACAAAGGTGTGATTATTTTCAGCCTATCTCATGCCAAAGCTGAGATATGAGGACAAACTTAACTGGGAATTTCTCTCAATAGGTTTATTGGTGTTGAATATATTGGAATTAAATTTATGAGCTTTTTATACGTCCAATAAAGCAAAATACAGATGCAATGTAGGATATATTGGACTGACTAGGCTTTTCTGATCGCACCCTTCTACTCATGTGTTTACCTAGCTTCACTGGAAGTAGGAATCCCATCATGAAATTTACAGTTATACATTTTATGCAGCACAACATGTCCCTATATCTTAGCTTTGGGATGTGGTAGGGCAACAATTACCACACCACTGTCTTTGTCATGACCTCTCTGACACACGGTGTGGGTTTGAAGAAGATCTGAGGAGGTCACATATTTCACCCAAAAAAACACTAAGGGGTACCCCTTTGTGTTTTTTTAGACTCAATTTTTGACCGTCTCAGATTTCTTCCAAACTCACGGTGTTGATTAGGCAGGTCCTGACTTACACAAAGGTGTGATTATTTTCAGCCTATCTCATCCCAAAGCTGAGATATGAGGACAAACTTAACTGGGATTTTCTCTCAATAGGTTTATTGCTGTTGAATATATTGGAATTAAATTTATGAGCTTGTTATATGTCCAATAAAGCAAAATACAGATGCAATGTAGGATATATTGGACTGACTAGGCTTTTCTGATCGCACCCTTCTACTCTTGTGTTTACCTAGCTTCACTGGAAGTAGGAATCCCATCATGAAATTTATAGTTATACATTTTATGCAGCAAAACATGTCCCTATATCTCAGCTTTGGGATGTGGTAGGGCAAAAATTACCACACCACTGTCTTTATCAGGACCTCCCTGACACTTGGTGTGGGTTTGAAGAAGATCTGAGGAGGTCACATACTTCACCCAAAAAAACACTAAGGGGTACCCCTTTGTGTTTTTTAGACTCAATTTTTGACCGTCTCAGATTTCTTCCAAACTCACGGTGTTGATTAGACAGGTCCTGACTTACACAAAGGTGTGATTATTTTCAGCCTATCTCATGCCAAAGCTGAGATATGAGGACAAACTTAACTGGGAATTTCTCTCAATAGGTTTATTGGTGTTGAATATATTGGAATTAAATTTATGAGCTTTTTATACGTCCAATAAAGCAAAATACAGATGCAATGTAGGATATATTGGACTGACTAGGCTTTTCTGATCGCACCCTTCTACTCATGTGTTTACCTAGCTTCACTGGAAGTAGGAATCCCATCATGAAATTTACAGTTATACATTTTATGCAGCACAACATGTCCCTATATCTTAGCTTTGGGATGTGGTAGGGCAACAATTACCACACCACTGTCTTTGTCAGGACCTCTCTGACACACGGTGTGGGTTTGAAGAAGATCTGAGGAGGTCACATATTTCACCCAAAAAAACACTAAGGGGTACCCCTTTGTGTTTTTTAGACTCAATTTTTGACCGTCTCAGATTTCTTCCAAACTCACCGTGTTGATTAGGCAAGTCCTGACTTACACAAAGGTGTGATTATTTTCAGCCTATCTCATCCCAAAGCTGAGATATGAGGACAAACTTAACTGGGAATTTCTCTCAATAGGTTTATTGGTGTTGAATATATTGGCATTAAATTTATGAGCTTTTTATACGTCCAATAAAGCAAAATACAGATGCAATGTAGGATATATTGGACTGACTAGGCTTTTCTGATCGCACCCATCTACTCTTGTGTTTACCTAGCTTCACTGGAAGTAGGAATTCCATCATGAAATTTACAGTTATATATTTTATGCAGCAAACCATGTCCCTATATCTCAGCTTTAGGATGTGGTAGGGCAACAATTACCACACCACTGTCTTTGTCAGGACCTCCCTGACACACGGTGTGGGTTTGAAGAAGATCTGAGGAGGTCACATATTTCACCCAAAACACACTAATGGGTACCCCTTTGTGTTTTTAAGACTCAATTTTTGACCGTCTCAGATTTCTTCCAAACTCACTGTGTTGATTAGGCAGGTCCTGACTTACACAAAGGTGTGATTATTTTCAGCCTATCTCATCCCAAAGCTGAGATATGAGGACAAACTTAACTGGGATTTTCTCTCAATAGGTTTATTGGTGTTGAATATATTGGAATTAAATTTATGAGCTTTTTATACGTCCAATAAAGCAAAATACAGATGAAATGTAGGATATATTGGACTGCCTAGGCTTTTATGATCGCACCCTTTTACTCTTGTGTTTACCTAGCTTCACTGAAAGTAGGAATCCCATCATGAAATTTACAGTTATACATTTTATGCAGCACAACATGTCCCTATATCTTAGCTTTGGGATGTGGTAGGGCAACAATTACCACACCACTGTCTTTGTCATGACCTCTCTGACACACGGTGTGGGTTTGAAGAAGATCTGAGGAGGTCACATATTTCACCCAAAAAAACACTAAGGGGTACCCCTTTGTGTTTTTTTAGACTCAATTTTTGACCGTCTCAGATTTCTTCCAAACTCACGGTGTTGATTAGGCAGGTCCTGACTTACACAAAGGTGTGATTATTTTCAGCCTATCTCATCCCAAAGCTGAGATATGAGGACAAACTTAACTGGGATTTTCTCTCAATAGGTTTATTGCTGTTGAATATATTGGAATTAAATTTATGAGCTTGTTATATGTCCAATAAAGCAAAATACAGATGCAATGTAGGATATATTGGACTGACTAGGCTTTTCTGATCGCACCCTTCTACTCTTGTGTTTACCTAGCTTCACTGGAAGTAGGAATCCCATCATGAAATTTACAGTTATACATTTTATGCAGCAAAACATGTCCCTATATCTCAGCTTTGGGATGTGGTAGGGTAACAATTACCACACCACTGTCTTTGTCAGGACCTCCCTGACACACGGTGTGGGTTTGAAGAAGATCTGAGGAGGTCACATACTTCACCCAAAAAAACACTAAGGGGTACCCCTTTGTGTTTTTTAGACTCAATTTTTGACCATCTCAGATTTCTTCCAAACTCACGGTGTTGATTAGACAGGTCCTGACTTACACAAAGGTGTGATTATTTTCAGCCTATCTCATGCCAAAGCTGAGATATGAGGACAAACTTAACTGGGAATTTCTCTCAATAGGTTTATTGGTGTTGAATATATTGGAATTAAATTTATGAGCTTTTTATACGTCCAATAAAGCAAAATACAGATGCAATGTAGGATATATTGGACTGACTAGGCTTTTCTGATCGCACCCTTCTACTCATGTGTTTACCTAGCTTCACTGGAAGTAGGAATCCCATCATGAAATTTACAGTTATACATTTTATGCAGCACAACATGTCCCTATATCTTAGCTTTGGGATGTGGTAGGGCAACAATTACCACACCACTGTCTTTGTCAGGACCTCTCTGACACACGGTGTGGGTTTGAAGAAGATCTGAGGAGGTCACATATTTCACCCAAAAAAACACTAAGGGGTACCCCTTTGTGTTTTTTAGACTCAATTTTTGACCGTCTCAGATTTCTTCCAAACTCACGGTGTTGATTAGGCAGGTCCTGACTTACACAAAGGTGTGATTATTTTCAGCCTATCTCATCCCAAAGCTGAGATATGAGGACAAACTTAACTGGGATTTTCTCTCAATAGGTTTATTGGTGTTGAATATATTGGAATTAAATTTATGAGCTTTTTATACGTCCAATAAAGCAAAATACAGATGCAATGTAGGATATATTGGACTGACTAGGCTTTTCTGATCGCACCCATCTACTCTTGTGTTTACCTAGCTTCACTGGAAGTAGGAATTCCATCATGAAATTTACAGTTATATATTTTATGCAGCAAAACATGTCCCTATATCTCAGCTTTAGGATGTGGTAGGGCAACAATTACCACACCACTGTCTTTGTCAGGACCTCCCTGACACACGGTGTGGGTTTGAAGAAGATCTGAGGAGGTCACATATTTCACCCAAAACACACTAATGGGTACCCCTTTGTGTTTTTAAGACTCAATTTTTGACCGTCTCAGATTTCTTCCAAACTCACGGTGTTGATTAGGCAGGTCCTGACTTACACAAAGGTGTGATTATTTTCAGCCTATCTCATCCCAAAGCTGAGATATGAGGACAAACTTAACTGGGATTTTCTCTCAATAGGTTTATTGGTGTTGAATATATTGGAATTAAATTTATGAGCTTTTTATACGTCCAATAAAGCAAAATACAGATGAAATGTAGGATATATTGGACTGCCTAGGCTTTTATGATCGCACCCTTCTACTCTTGTGTTTACCTAGCTTCACTGAAAGTAGGAATCCCATCATGAAATTTACAGTTATACATTTTATGCAGCACAGCATGTCCCTATATCTTAGCTTTGGGATGTGGTAGGGCAACAATTACCACACCACTGTCTTTGTCAGGACCTCCCTGACACACGGTGTGGGTTTGAAGAAGATCTGAGGAGGTCACATATTTCACCCAAAAAAACACTAAGGGGTACCCCTTTGTGTTTTTTAGACTCAATTTTTGACCGTCTCAGATTTCTTCCAAACTCACGGTGTTGATTAGGCAGGTCCTGACTTACACAAAGGTGTGATTATTTTCAGCCTATCTCATGCCAAAGCTGAGATATGAGGACAAACTTAACTGGGAATTTCTCTCAATAGGTTTATTGGTGTTGAATATATTGGAATTAAATTTATGAGCTTTTTATACGTCCAATAAAGCAAAATACAGATGCAATGTAGGATATATTGGACTGACTAGGCTTTTCTGATCGCACCCTTCTACTCATGTGTTTACCTAGCTTCACTGGAAGTAGGAATCCCATCATGAAATTTACAGTTATACATTTTATGCAGCACAACATGTCCCTATATCTTAGCTTTGGGATGTGGTAGGGCAACAATTACCACACCACTGTCTTTGTCATGACCTCTCTGACACACGGTGTGGGTTTGAAGAAGATCTGAGGAGGTCACATATTTCACCCAAAAAAACACTAAGGGGTACCCCTTTGTGTTTTTTTAGACTCAATTTTTGACCGTCTCAGATTTCTTCCAAACTCACGGTGTTGATTAGGCAGGTCCTGACTTACACAAAGGTGTGATTATTTTCAGCCTATCTCATCCCAAAGCTGAGATATGAGGACAAACTTAACTGGGATTTTCTCTCAATAGGTTTATTGCTGTTGAATATATTGGAATTAAATTTATGAGCTTGTTATATGTCCAATAAAGCAAAATACAGATGCAATGTAGGATATATTGGACTGACTAGGCTTTTCTGATCGCACCCTTCTACTCTTGTGTTTACCTAGCTTCACTGGAAGTAGGAATCCCATCATGAAATTTATAGTTATACATTTTATGCAGCAAAACATGTCCCTATATCTCAGCTTTGGGATGTGGTAGGGCAAAAATTACCACACCACTGTCTTTATCAGGACCTCCCTGACACTTGGTGTGGGTTTGAAGAAGATCTGAGGAGGTCACATACTTCACCCAAAAAAACACTAAGGGGTACCCCTTTGTGTTTTTTAGACTCAATTTTTGACCGTCTCAGATTTCTTCCAAACTCACGGTGTTGATTAGACAGGTCCTGACTTACACAAAGGTGTGATTATTTTCAGCCTATCTCATGCCAAAGCTGAGATATGAGGACAAACTTAACTGGGAATTTCTCTCAATAGGTTTATTGGTGTTGAATATATTGGAATTAAATTTATGAGCTTTTTATACGTCCAATAAAGCAAAATACAGATGCAATGTAGGATATATTGGACTGACTAGGCTTTTCTGATCGCACCCTTCTACTCATGTGTTTACCTAGCTTCACTGGAAGTAGGAATCCCATCATGAAATTTACAGTTATACATTTTATGCAGCACAACATGTCCCTATATCTTAGCTTTGGGATGTGGTAGGGCAACAATTACCACACCACTGTCTTTGTCAGGACCTCTCTGACACACGGTGTGGGTTTGAAGAAGATCTGAGGAGGTCACATATTTCACCCAAAAAAACACTAAGGGGTACCCCTTTGTGTTTTTTAGACTCAATTTTTGACCGTCTCAGATTTCTTCCAAACTCACCGTGTTGATTAGGCAAGTCCTGACTTACACAAAGGTGTGATTATTTTCAGCCTATCTCATCCCAAAGCTGAGATATGAGGACAAACTTAACTGGGAATTTCTCTCAATAGGTTTATTGGTGTTGAATATATTGGCATTAAATTTATGAGCTTTTTATACGTCCAATAAAGCAAAATACAGATGCAATGTAGGATATATTGGACTGACTAGGCTTTTCTGATCGCACCCATCTACTCTTGTGTTTACCTAGCTTCACTGGAAGTAGGAATTCCATCATGAAATTTACAGTTATATATTTTATGCAGCAAACCATGTCCCTATATCTCAGCTTTAGGATGTGGTAGGGCAACAATTACCACACCACTGTCTTTGTCAGGACCTCCCTGACACACGGTGTGGGTTTGAAGAAGATCTGAGGAGGTCACATATTTCACCCAAAACACACTAATGGGTACCCCTTTGTGTTTTTAAGACTCAATTTTTGACCGTCTCAGATTTCTTCCAAACTCACTGTGTTGATTAGGCAGGTCCTGACTTACACAAAGGTGTGATTATTTTCAGCCTATCTCATCCCAAAGCTGAGATATGAGGACAAACTTAACTGGGATTTTCTCTCAATAGGTTTATTGGTGTTGAATATATTGGAATTAAATTTATGAGCTTTTTATACGTCCAATAAAGCAAAATACAGATGAAATGTAGGATATATTGGACTGCCTAGGCTTTTATGATCGCACCCTTTTACTCTTGTGTTTACCTAGCTTCACTGAAAGTAGGAATCCCATCATGAAATTTACAGTTATACATTTTATGCAGCACAACATGTCCCTATATCTTAGCTTTGGGATGTGGTAGGGCAACAATTACCACACCACTGTCTTTGTCATGACCTCTCTGACACACGGTGTGGGTTTGAAGAAGATCTGAGGAGGTCACATATTTCACCCAAAAAAACACTAAGGGGTACCCCTTTGTGTTTTTTTAGACTCAATTTTTGACCGTCTCAGATTTCTTCCAAACTCACGGTGTTGATTAGGCAGGTCCTGACTTACACAAAGGTGTGATTATTTTCAGCCTATCTCATCCCAAAGCTGAGATATGAGGACAAACTTAACTGGGATTTTCTCTCAATAGGTTTATTGGTGTTGAATATATTGGAATTAAATTTATGAGCTTTTTATACGTCCAATAAAGCAAAATACAGATGAAATGTAGGATATATTGGACTGCCTAGGCTTTTATGATCGCACCCTTTTACTCTTGTGTTTACCTAGCTTCACTGAAAGTAGGAATCCCATCATGAAATTTACAGTTATACATTTTATGCAGCACAACATGTCCCTATATCTTAGCTTTGGGATGTGGTAGGGCAACAATTACCACACCACTGTCTTTGTCATGACCTCTCTGACACACGGTGTGGGTTTGAAGAAGATCTGAGGAGGTCACATATTTCACCCAAAAAAACACTAAGGGGTACCCCTTTGTGTTTTTTTAGACTCAATTTTTGACCGTCTCAGATTTCTTCCAAACTCACGGTGTTGATTAGGCAGGTCCTGACTTACACAAAGGTGTGATTATTTTCAGCCTATCTCATCCCAAAGCTGAGATATGAGGACAAACTTAACTGGGATTTTCTCTCAATAGGTTTATTGCTGTTGAATATATTGGAATTAAATTTATGAGCTTGTTATATGTCCAATAAAGCAAAATACAGATGCAATGTAGGATATATTGGACTGACTAGGCTTTTCTGATCGCACCCTTCTACTCTTGTGTTTACCTAGCTTCACTGGAAGTAGGAATCCCATCATGAAATTTACAGTTATACATTTTATGCAGCAAAACATGTCCCTATATCTCAGCTTTGGGATGTGGTAGGGTAACAATTACCACACCACTGTCTTTGTCAGGACCTCCCTGACACACGGTGTGGGTTTGAAGAAGATCTGAGGAGGTCACATACTTCACCCAAAAAAACACTAAGGGGTACCCCTTTGTGTTTTTTAGACTCAATTTTTGACCATCTCAGATTTCTTCCAAACTCACGGTGTTGATTAGACAGGTCCTGACTTACACAAAGGTGTGATTATTTTCAGCCTATCTCATGCCAAAGCTGAGATATGAGGACAAACTTAACTGGGAATTTCTCTCAATAGGTTTATTGGTGTTGAATATATTGGAATTAAATTTATGAGCTTTTTATACGTCCAATAAAGCAAAATACAGATGCAATGTAGGATATATTGGACTGACTAGGCTTTTCTGATCGCACCCTTCTACTCATGTGTTTACCTAGCTTCACTGGAAGTAGGAATCCCATCATGAAATTTACAGTTATACATTTTATGCAGCACAACATGTCCCTATATCTTAGCTTTGGGATGTGGTAGGGCAACAATTACCACACCACTGTCTTTGTCAGGACCTCTCTGACACACGGTGTGGGTTTGAAGAAGATCTGAGGAGGTCACATATTTCACCCAAAAAAACACTAAGGGGTACCCCTTTGTGTTTTTTAGACTCAATTTTTGACCGTCTCAGATTTCTTCCAAACTCACGGTGTTGATTAGGCAGGTCCTGACTTACACAAAGGTGTGATTATTTTCAGCCTATCTCATCCCAAAGCTGAGATATGAGGACAAACTTAACTGGGATTTTCTCTCAATAGGTTTATTGGTGTTGAATATATTGGAATTAAATTTATGAGCTTTTTATACGTCCAATAAAGCAAAATACAGATGCAATGTAGGATATATTGGACTGACTAGGCTTTTCTGATCGCACCCATCTACTCTTGTGTTTACCTAGCTTCACTGGAAGTAGGAATTCCATCATGAAATTTACAGTTATATATTTTATGCAGCAAAACATGTCCCTATATCTCAGCTTTAGGATGTGGTAGGGCAACAATTACCACACCACTGTCTTTGTCAGGACCTCCCTGACACACGGTGTGGGTTTGAAGAAGATCTGAGGAGGTCACATATTTCACCCAAAACACACTAATGGGTACCCCTTTGTGTTTTTAAGACTCAATTTTTGACCGTCTCAGATTTCTTCCAAACTCACGGTGTTGATTAGGCAGGTCCTGACTTACACAAAGGTGTGATTATTTTCAGCCTATCTCATCCCAAAGCTGAGATATGAGGACAAACTTAACTGGGATTTTCTCTCAATAGGTTTATTGGTGTTGAATATATTGGAATTAAATTTATGAGCTTTTTATACGTCCAATAAAGCAAAATACAGATGAAATGTAGGATATATTGGACTGCCTAGGCTTTTATGATCGCACCCTTCTACTCTTGTGTTTACCTAGCTTCACTGAAAGTAGGAATCCCATCATGAAATTTACAGTTATACATTTTATGCAGCACAGCATGTCCCTATATCTTAGCTTTGGGATGTGGTAGGGCAACAATTACCACACCACTGTCTTTGTCAGGACCTCCCTGACACACGGTGTGGGTTTGAAGAAGATCTGAGGAGGTCACATATTTCACCCAAAAAAACACTAAGGGGTACCCCTTTGTGTTTTTTAGACTCAATTTTTGACCGTCTCAGATTTCTTCCAAACTCACGGTGTTGATTAGGCAGGTCCTGACTTACACAAAGGTGTGATTATTTTCAGCCTATCTCATGCCAAAGCTGAGATATGAGGACAAACTTAACTGGGAATTTCTCTCAATAGGTTTATTGGTGTTGAATATATTGGAATTAAATTTATGAGCTTTTTATACGTCCAATAAAGCAAAATACAGATGCAATGTAGGATATATTGGACTGACTAGGCTTTTCTGATCGCACCCTTCTACTCATGTGTTTACCTAGCTTCACTGGAAGTAGGAATCCCATCATGAAATTTACAGTTATACATTTTATGCAGCACAACATGTCCCTATATCTTAGCTTTGGGATGTGGTAGGGCAACAATTACCACACCACTGTCTTTGTCATGACCTCTCTGACACACGGTGTGGGTTTGAAGAAGATCTGAGGAGGTCACATATTTCACCCAAAAAAACACTAAGGGTACCCCTTTGTGTTTTTTTAGACTCAATTTTT
Organism: Hoplias malabaricus; assembly: GCF_029633855.1. Lineage (NCBI taxonomy): Eukaryota > Metazoa > Chordata > Actinopteri > Characiformes > Erythrinidae > Hoplias > Hoplias malabaricus. The sequence continues at coordinate 233,690 of NW_027100760.1, forward strand.
GACCGTCTCAGATTTCTTCCAAACTCACGGTGTTGATTAGGCAGGTCCTGACTTACACAAAGGTGTGATTATTTTCAGCCTATCTCATCCCAAAGCTGAGATATGAGGACAAACTTAACTGGGATTTTCTCTCAATAGGTTTATTGCTGTTGAATATATTGGAATTAAATTTATGAGCTTGTTATATGTCCAATAAAGCAAAATACAGATGCAATGTAGGATATATTGGACTGACTAGGCTTTTCTGATCGCACCCTTCTACTCTTGTGTTTACCTAGCTTCACTGGAAGTAGGAATCCCATCATGAAATTTATAGTTATACATTTTATGCAGCAAAACATGTCCCTATATCTCAGCTTTGGGATGTGGTAGGGCAAAAATTACCACACCACTGTCTTTATCAGGACCTCCCTGACACTTGGTGTGGGTTTGAAGAAGATCTGAGGAGGTCACATACTTCACCCAAAAAAACACTAAGGGGTACCCCTTTGTGTTTTTTAGACTCAATTTTTGACCGTCTCAGATTTCTTCCAAACTCACGGTGTTGATTAGACAGGTCCTGACTTACACAAAGGTGTGATTATTTTCAGCCTATCTCATGCCAAAGCTGAGATATGAGGACAAACTTAACTGGGAATTTCTCTCAATAGGTTTATTGGTGTTGAATATATTGGAATTAAATTTATGAGCTTTTTATACGTCCAATAAAGCAAAATACAGATGCAATGTAGGATATATTGGACTGACTAGGCTTTTCTGATCGCACCCTTCTACTCATGTGTTTACCTAGCTTCACTGGAAGTAGGAATCCCATCATGAAATTTACAGTTATACATTTTATGCAGCACAACATGTCCCTATATCTTAGCTTTGGGATGTGGTAGGGCAACAATTACCACACCACTGTCTTTGTCAGGACCTCTCTGACACACGGTGTGGGTTTGAAGAAGATCTGAGGAGGTCACATATTTCACCCAAAAAAACACTAAGGGGTACCCCTTTGTGTTTTTTAGACTCAATTTTTGACCGTCTCAGATTTCTTCCAAACTCACCGTGTTGATTAGGCAAGTCCTGACTTACACAAAGGTGTGATTATTTTCAGCCTATCTCATCCCAAAGCTGAGATATGAGGACAAACTTAACTGGGAATTTCTCTCAATAGGTTTATTGGTGTTGAATATATTGGCATTAAATTTATGAGCTTTTTATACGTCCAATAAAGCAAAATACAGATGCAATGTAGGATATATTGGACTGACTAGGCTTTTCTGATCGCACCCATCTACTCTTGTGTTTACCTAGCTTCACTGGAAGTAGGAATTCCATCATGAAATTTACAGTTATATATTTTATGCAGCAAACCATGTCCCTATATCTCAGCTTTAGGATGTGGTAGGGCAACAATTACCACACCACTGTCTTTGTCAGGACCTCCCTGACACACGGTGTGGGTTTGAAGAAGATCTGAGGAGGTCACATATTTCACCCAAAACACACTAATGGGTACCCCTTTGTGTTTTTAAGACTCAATTTTTGACCGTCTCAGATTTCTTCCAAACTCACTGTGTTGATTAGGCAGGTCCTGACTTACACAAAGGTGTGATTATTTTCAGCCTATCTCATCCCAAAGCTGAGATATGAGGACAAACTTAACTGGGATTTTCTCTCAATAGGTTTATTGGTGTTGAATATATTGGAATTAAATTTATGAGCTTTTTATACGTCCAATAAAGCAAAATACAGATGAAATGTAGGATATATTGGACTGCCTAGGCTTTTATGATCGCACCCTTTTACTCTTGTGTTTACCTAGCTTCACTGAAAGTAGGAATCCCATCATGAAATTTACAGTTATACATTTTATGCAGCACAACATGTCCCTATATCTTAGCTTTGGGATGTGGTAGGGCAACAATTACCACACCACTGTCTTTGTCATGACCTCTCTGACACACGGTGTGGGTTTGAAGAAGATCTGAGGAGGTCACATATTTCACCCAAAAAAACACTAAGGGGTACCCCTTTGTGTTTTTTTAGACTCAATTTTTGACCGTCTCAGATTTCTTCCAAACTCACGGTGTTGATTAGGCAGGTCCTGACTTACACAAAGGTGTGATTATTTTCAGCCTATCTCATCCCAAAGCTGAGATATGAGGACAAACTTAACTGGGATTTTCTCTCAATAGGTTTATTGGTGTTGAATATATTGGAATTAAATTTATGAGCTTGTTATATGTCCAATAAAGCAAAATACAGATGCAATGTAGGATATATTGGACTGACTAGGCTTTTCTGATCGCACCCTTCTACTCTTGTGTTTACCTAGCTTCACTGGAAGTAGGAATCCCATCATGAAATTTATAGTTATACATTTTATGCAGCAAAACATGTCCCTATATCTCAGCTTTGGGATGTGGTAGGGCAACAATTACCACACCACTGTCTTTATCAGGACCTCCCTGACACACGGTGTGGGTTTGAAGAAGATCTGAGGAGGTCACATATTTCACCCAAAAAAACACTAAGGGGTACCCCTTTGTGTTTTTTAGACTCAATTTTTGACCGTCTCAGATTTCTTCCAAACTCACGGTGTTGATTAGGCAGGTCCTGACTTACACAAAGGTGTGATTATTTTCAGCCTATCTCATGCCAAAGCTGAGATATGAGGACAAACTTAACTGGGAATTGCTCTCAATAGGTTTATTGGTGTTGAATATATTGGAATTAAATTTATGAGCTTTTTATACGTCCAATAAAGCAAAATACAGATGCAATGTAGGATATATTGGACTGACTAGGCTTTTCTGATCGCACCCATCTACTCTTGTGTTTACCTAGCTTCACTGGAAGTAGGAATTCCATCATGAAATTTACAGTTATATATTTTATGCAGCAAAACATGTCCCTATATCTCAGCTTTAGGATGTGGTAGGGCAACAATTACCACACCACTGTCTTTGTCAGGACCTCCCTGACACACGGTGTGGGTTTGAAGAAGATCTGAGGAGGTCACATATTTCACCCAAAACACACTAATGGGTACCCCTTTGTGTTTTTAAGACTCAATTTTTGACCGTCTCAGATTTCTTCCAAACTCACTGTGTTGATTAGGCAGGTCCTGACTTACACAAAGGTGTGATTATTTTCAGCCTATCTCATCCCAAAGCTGAGATATGAGGACAAACTTAACTGGGATTTTCTCTCAATAGGTTTATTGGTGTTGAATATATTGGAATTAAATTTATGAGCTTTTTATACGTCCAATAAAGCAAAATACAGATGAAATGTAGGATATATTGGACTGCCTAGGCTTTTATGATCGCACCCTTCTACTCTTGTGTTTACCTAGCTTCACTGAAAGTAGGAATCCCATCATGAAATTTACAGTTATACATTTTATGCAGCACAGCATGTCCCTATATCTTAGCTTTGGGATGTGGTAGGGCAACAATTACCACACCACTGTCTTTGTCAGGACCTCCCTGACACACGGTGTGGGTTTGAAGAAGATCTGAGGAGGTCACATATTTCACCCAAAAAAACACTAAGGGGTACCCCTTTGTGTTTTTTAGACTCAATTTTTGACCGTCTCAGATTTCTTCCAAACTCACGGTGTTGATTAGGCAGGTCCTGACTTACACAAAGGTGTGATTATTTTCAGCCTATCTCATGCCAAAGCTGAGATATGAGGACAAACTTAACTGGGAATTTCTCTCAATAGGTTTATTGGTGTTGAATATATTGGAATTAAATTTATGAGCTTTTTATACGTCCAATAAAGCAAAATACAGATGCAATGTAGGATATATTGGACTGACTAGGCTTTTCTGATCGCACCCTTCTACTCATGTGTTTACCTAGCTTCACTGGAAGTAGGAATCCCATCATGAAATTTACAGTTATACATTTTATGCAGCACAACATGTCCCTATATCTTAGCTTTGGGATGTGGTAGGGCAACAATTACCACACCACTGTCTTTGTCATGACCTCTCTGACACACGGTGTGGGTTTGAAGAAGATCTGAGGAGGTCACATATTTCACCCAAAAAAACACTAAGGGGTACCCCTTTGTGTTTTTTTAGACTCAATTTTTGACCGTCGCAGATTTCTTCCAAACTCACGGTGTTGATTAGGCAGGTCCTGACTTAAACAAAGGTGTGATTATTTTCAGCCTATCTCATCCCAAAGCTGAGATATGAGGACAAACTTAACTGGGATTTTCTCTCAATAGGTTTATTGCTGTTGAATATATTGGAATTAAATTTATGAGCTTGTTATATGTCCAATAAAGCAAAATACAGATGCAATGTAGGATATATTGGACTGACTAGGCTTTTCTGATCGCACCCTTCTACTCTTGTGTTTACCTAGCTTCACTGGAAGTAGGAAACCCATCATGAAATTTATAGTTATACATTTTATGCAGCAAAACATGTCCCTATATCTCAGCTTTGGGATGTGGTAGGGCAACAATTACCACACCACTGTCTTTATCAGGACCTCCCTGACACACGGTGTGGGTTTGAAGAAGATCTGAGGAGGTCACATATTTCACCCAAAAAAACACTAAGGGGTACCCCTTTGTGTTTTTTAGACTCAATTTTTGACCGTCTCAGATTTCTTCCAAACTCACGGTGTTGATTAGGCAGGTCCTGACTTACACAAAGGTGTGATTATTTTCAGCCTATCTCATGCCAAAGCTGAGATATGAGGACAAACTTAACTGGGAATTTCTCTCAATAGGTTTATTGGTGTTGAATATATTGGAATTAAATTTATGAGCTTTTTATACGTCCAATAAAGCAAAATACAGATGCAATGTAGGATATATTGGACTGACTAGGCTTTTCTGATCGCACCCTTCTACTCATGTGTTTACCTAGCTTCACTGGAAGTAGGAATCCCATCATGAAATTTACAGTTATACATTTTATGCAGCACAACATGTCCCTATATCTTAGCTTTGGGATGTGTTAGGGCAACAATTACCACACCACTGTCTTTGTCAGGACCTCTCTGACACACGGTGTGGGTTTGAAGAAGATCTGAGGAGGTCATATATTTCACCCAAAAAAACACTAAGGGGTACCCCTTTGTGTTTTTTTAGACTCAATTTTTGACCGTCTCAGATTTCTTCCAAACTCACGGTGTTGATTAGGCAGGTCCTGACTTACACAAAGGTGTGATTATTTTCAGCCTATCTCATCCCAAAGCTGAGATATGAGGACAAACTTAACTGGGATTTTCTCTCAATAGGTTTATTGGTGTTGAATATATTGGAATTAAATTTATGAGCTTGTTATATGTCCAATAAAGCAAAATACAGATGCAATGTAGGATATATTGGACTGACTAGGCTTTTCTGATCGCACCCTTCTACTCTTGTGTTTACCTAGCTTCACTGGAAGTAGGAATCCCATCATGAAATTTATAGTTATACATTTTATGCAGCAAAACATGTCCCTATATCTCAGCTTTGGGATGTGGTAGGGCAACAATTACCACACCACTGTCTTTGTCAGGACCTCTCTGACACACGGTGTGGGTTTGAAGAAGAGCTGAGGAGGTCACATATTTCACCCAAAAAAACACTAAGGGGTACCCCTTTGTGTTTTTTTAGACTCAATTTTTGACCGTCTCAGATTTCTTCCAAACTCATGGTGTTGATTAGGCAGGTCCTGACTTACACAAAGGTTTGATTATTTTCAGCCTATCTCATCCCAAAGCTGAGATATGAGGACAAACTTAACTGGGATTTTCTCTCAATAGGTTTATTGGTGTTGAATATATTGGAATTAAATTTATGAGCTTGTTATATGTCCAATAAAGCAAAATACAGATGCAATGTAGGATATATTGGACTGACTAGGCTTTTCTGATCGCACCCTTCTACTCTTGTGTTTACCTAGCTTCACTGGAAGTAGGAATCCCATCATGAAATTTACAGTTATACATTTTATGCAGCACAACATGTCCCTATATCTTAGCTTTGGGATGTGGTAGGGCAACAATTACCACACCACTGTCTTTGTCAGGACCTCTCTGACACACGGTGTGGGTTTGAAGAAGATCTGAGGAGGTCATATATTTCACCCAAAAAAACACTAAGGGGTACCCCTTTGTGTTTTTTTAGACTCAATTTTTGACCGTCTCAGATTTCTTCCAAACTCACGATGTTGATTAGGCAGGTCCTGACTTACACAAAGGTGTGATTATTTTCAGCCTATCTCATACCAAAGTTGAGATATGAGGACAAACTTAACTGGGAATTTCTCTCAATAGGTTTATTGGTGTTGAATATATTGGAATTAAATTTATGAGCTTTTTATACGTCCAATAAAGCAAAATACAGATGCAATGTAGGATATATTGGACTGACTAGGCTTTTCTGATCGCACCCTTCTACTCATGTGTTTACCTAGCTTCACTGGAAGTAGGAATCCCATCATGAATTTTACAGTTATACATTTTATGCAGCACAACATGTCCCTATATCTTAGCTTTGGGATGTGGTAGGGCAACAATTACCACACCACTGTCTTTGTCAGGACCTCTCTGACACACGGTGTGGGTTTGAAGAAGATCTGAGGAGGTCACATATTTCACCCAAAAAAACACTAAGGGGTACCCCTTTGTGTTTTTTTAGACTCAATTTTTGACCGTCTCAGATTTCTTCCAAACTCATGGTGTTGATTAGGCAGGTCCTGACTTACACAAAGGTTTGATTATTTTCAGCCTATCTCATCCCAAAGCTGAGATATGAGGACAAACTTAACTGGGATTTTCTCTCAATAGGTTTATTGGTGTTGAATATATTGGAATTAAATTTATGAGCTTGTTATATGTCCAATAAAGCAAAATACAGATGCAATGTAGGATATATTGGACTGACTAGGCTTTTCTGATCGCACCCTTCTACTCTTGTGTTTACCTAGCTTCACTGGAAGTAGGAATCCCATCATGAAATTTATAGTTATACATTTTATGCAGCACAACATGTCCCTATATCTTAGCTTTGGGATGTGGTAGGGCAACAATTACCACACCACTGTCTTTGTCAGGACCTCTCTGACACACGGTGTGGGTTTGAAGAAGATCTGAGGAGGTCACATATTTCACCCAAAAAAACACTAAGGGGTACCCCTTTGTGTTTTTTAGACTCAATTTTTGACCGTCTCAGATTTCTTCCAAACTCACCGTGTTGATTAGGCAAGTCCTGACTTACACAAAGGTGTGATTATTTTCAGCCTATCTCATCCCAAAGCTGAGATATGAGGACAAACTTAACTGGGAATTTCTCTCAATAGGTTTATTGGTGTTGAATATATTGGCATTAAATTTATGAGCTTTTTATACGTCCAATAAAGCAAAATACAGATGCAATGTAGGATATATTGGACTGACTAGGCTTTTCTGATCGCACCCATCTACTCTTGTGTTTACCTAGCTTCACTGGAAGTAGGAATTCCATCATGAAATTTACAGTTATATATTTTATGCAGCAAACCATGTCCCTATATCTCAGCTTTAGGATGTGGTAGGGCAACAATTACCACACCACTGTCTTTGTCAGGACCTCCCTGACACACGGTGTGGGTTTGAAGAAGATCTGAGGAGGTCACATATTTCACCCAAAACACACTAATGGGTACCCCTTTGTGTTTTTAAGACTCAATTTTTGACCGTCTCAGATTTCTTCCAAACTCACTGTGTTGATTAGGCAGGTCCTGACTTACACAAAGGTGTGATTATTTTCAGCCTATCTCATCCCAAAGCTGAGATATGAGGACAAACTTAACTGGGATTTTCTCTCAATAGGTTTATTGGTGTTGAATATATTGGAATTAAATTTATGAGCTTTTTATACGTCCAATAAAGCAAAATACAGATGAAATGTAGGATATATTGGACTGCCTAGGCTTTTATGATCGCACCCTTTTACTCTTGTGTTTACCTAGCTTCACTGAAAGTAGGAATCCCATCATGAAATTTACAGTTATACATTTTATGCAGCACAACATGTCCCTATATCTTAGCTTTGGGATGTGGTAGGGCAACAATTACCACACCACTGTCTTTGTCATGACCTCTCTGACACACGGTGTGGGTTTGAAGAAGATCTGAGGAGGTCACATATTTCACCCAAAAAAACACTAAGGGGTACCCCTTTGTGTTTTTTTAGACTCAATTTTTGACCGTCTCAGATTTCTTCCAAACTCACGGTGTTGATTAGGCAGGTCCTGACTTACACAAAGGTGTGATTATTTTCAGCCTATCTCATCCCAAAGCTGAGATATGAGGACAAACTTAACTGGGATTTTCTCTCAATAGGTTTATTGCTGTTGAATATATTGGAATTAAATTTATGAGCTTGTTATATGTCCAATAAAGCAAAATACAGATGCAATGTAGGATATATTGGACTGACTAGGCTTTTCTGATCGCACCCTTCTACTCTTGTGTTTACCTAGCTTCACTGGAAGTAGGAATCCCATCATGAAATTTATAGTTATACATTTTATGCAGCAAAACATGTCCCTATATCTCAGCTTTGGGATGTGGTAGGGCAACAATTACCACACCACTGTCTTTATCAGGACCTCCCTGACACACGGTGTGGGTTTGAAGAAGATCTGAGGAGGTCACATATTTCACCCAAAAAAACACTAAGGGGTACCCCTTTGTGTTTTTTAGACTCAATTTTTGACCGTCTCAGATTTCTTCCAAACTCACGGTGTTGATTAGGCAGGTCCTGACTTACACAAAGGTGTGATTATTTTCAGCCTATCTCATGCCAAAGCTGAGATATGAGGACAAACTTAACTGGGAATTGCTCTCAATAGGTTTATTGGTGTTGAATATATTGGAATTAAATTTATGAGCTTTTTATACGTCCAATAAAGCAAAATACAGATGCAATGTAGGATATATTGGACTGACTAGGCTTTTCTGATCGCACCCATCTACTCTTGTGTTTACCTAGCTTCACTGGAAGTAGGAATTCCATCATGAAATTTACAGTTATATATTTTATGCAGCAAAACATGTCCCTATATCTCAGCTTTAGGATGTGGTAGGGCAACAATTACCACACCACTGTCTTTGTCAGGACCTCCCTGACACACGGTGTGGGTTTGAAGAAGATCTGAGGAGGTCACATATTTCACCCAAAACACACTAATGGGTACCCCTTTGTGTTTTTAAGACTCAATTTTTGACCGTCTCAGATTTCTTCCAAACTCACTGTGTTGATTAGGCAGGTCCTGACTTACACAAAGGTGTGATTATTTTCAGCCTATCTCATCCCAAAGCTGAGATATGAGGACAAACTTAACTGGGATTTTCTCTCAATAGGTTTATTGGTGTTGAATATATTGGAATTAAATTTATGAGCTTTTTATACGTCCAATAAAGCAAAATACAGATGAAATGTAGGATATATTGGACTGCCTAGGCTTTTATGATCGCACCCTTCTACTCTTGTGTTTACCTAGCTTCACTGAAAGTAGGAATCCCATCATGAAATTTACAGTTATACATTTTATGCAGCACAGCATGTCCCTATATCTTAGCTTTGGGATGTGGTAGGGCAACAATTACCACACCACTGTCTTTGTCAGGACCTCCCTGACACACGGTGTGGGTTTGAAGAAGATCTGAGGAGGTCACATATTTCACCCAAAAAAACACTAAGGGGTACCCCTTTGTGTTTTTTAGACTCAATTTTTGACCGTCTCAGATTTCTTCCAAACTCACGGTGTTGATTAGGCAGGTCCTGACTTACACAAAGGTGTGATTATTTTCAGCCTATCTCATGCCAAAGCTGAGATATGAGGACAAACTTAACTGGGAATTTCTCTCAATAGGTTTATTGGTGTTGAATATATTGGAATTAAATTTATGAGCTTTTTATACGTCCAATAAAGCAAAATACAGATGCAATGTAGGATATATTGGACTGACTAGGCTTTTCTGATCGCACCCTTCTACTCATGTGTTTACCTAGCTTCACTGGAAGTAGGAATCCCATCATGAAATTTACAGTTATACATTTTATGCAGCACAACATGTCCCTATATCTTAGCTTTGGGATGTGGTAGGGCAACAATTACCACACCACTGTCTTTGTCATGACCTCTCTGACACACGGTGTGGGTTTGAAGAAGATCTGAGGAGGTCACATATTTCACCCAAAAAAACACTAAGGGGTACCCCTTTGTGTTTTTTTAGACTCAATTTTTGACCGTCGCAGATTTCTTCCAAACTCACGGTGTTGATTAGGCAGGTCCTGACTTAAACAAAGGTGTGATTATTTTCAGCCTATCTCATCCCAAAGCTGAGATATGAGGACAAACTTAACTGGGATTTTCTCTCAATAGGTTTATTGCTGTTGAATATATTGGAATTAAATTTATGAGCTTGTTATATGTCCAATAAAGCAAAATACAGATGCAATGTAGGATATATTGGACTGACTAGGCTTTTCTGATCGCACCCTTCTACTCTTGTGTTTACCTAGCTTCACTGGAAGTAGGAAACCCATCATGAAATTTATAGTTATACATTTTATGCAGCAAAACATGTCCCTATATCTCAGCTTTGGGATGTGGTAGGGCAACAATTACCACACCACTGTCTTTATCAGGACCTCCCTGACACACGGTGTGGGTTTGAAGAAGATCTGAGGAGGTCACATATTTCACCCAAAAAAACACTAAGGGGTACCCCTTTGTGTTTTTTAGACTCAATTTTTGACCGTCTCAGATTTCTTCCAAACTCACGGTGTTGATTAGGCAGGTCCTGACTTACACAAAGGTGTGATTATTTTCAGCCTATCTCATGCCAAAGCTGAGATATGAGGACAAACTTAACTGGGAATTTCTCTCAATAGGTTTATTGGTGTTGAATATATTGGAATTAAATTTATGAGCTTTTTATACGTCCAATAAAGCAAAATACAGATGCAATGTAGGATATATTGGACTGACTAGGCTTTTCTGATCGCACCCTTCTACTCATGTGTTTACCTAGCTTCACTGGAAGTAGGAATCCCATCATGAAATTTACAGTTATACATTTTATGCAGCACAACATGTCCCTATATCTTAGCTTTGGGATGTGTTAGGGCAACAATTACCACACCACTGTCTTTGTCAGGACCTCTCTGACACACGGTGTGGGTTTGAAGAAGATCTGAGGAGGTCATATATTTCACCCAAAAAAACACTAAGGGGTACCCCTTTGTGTTTTTTTAGACTCAATTTTTGACCGTCTCAGATTTCTTCCAAACTCACGGTGTTGATTAGGCAGGTCCTGACTTACACAAAGGTGTGATTATTTTCAGCCTATCTCATCCCAAAGCTGAGATATGAGGACAAACTTAACTGGGATTTTCTCTCAATAGGTTTATTGGTGTTGAATATATTGGAATTAAATTTATGAGCTTGTTATATGTCCAATAAAGCAAAATACAGATGCAATGTAGGATATATTGGACTGACTAGGCTTTTCTGATCGCACCCTTCTACTCTTGTGTTTACCTAGCTTCACTGGAAGTAGGAATCCCATCATGAAATTTATAGTTATACATTTTATGCAGCAAAACATGTCCCTATATCTCAGCTTTGGGATGTGGTAGGGCAACAATTACCACACCACTGTCTTTGTCAGGACCTCTCTGACACACGGTGTGGGTTTGAAGAAGAGCTGAGGAGGTCACATATTTCACCCAAAAAAACACTAAGGGGTACCCCTTTGTGTTTTTTTAGACTCAATTTTTGACCGTCTCAGATTTCTTCCAAACTCATGGTGTTGATTAGGCAGGTCCTGACTTACACAAAGGTTTGATTATTTTCAGCCTATCTCATCCCAAAGCTGAGATATGAGGACAAACTTAACTGGGATTTTCTCTCAATAGGTTTATTGGTGTTGAATATATTGGAATTAAATTTATGAGCTTGTTATATGTCCAATAAAGCAAAATACAGATGCAATGTAGGATATATTGGACTGACTAGGCTTTTCTGATCGCACCCTTCTACTCTTGTGTTTACCTAGCTTCACTGGAAGTAGGAATCCCATCATGAAATTTACAGTTATACATTTTATGCAGCACAACATGTCCCTATATCTTAGCTTTGGGATGTGGTAGGGCAACAATTACCACACCACTGTCTTTGTCAGGACCTCTCTGACACACGGTGTGGGTTTGAAGAAGATCTGAGGAGGTCATATATTTCACCCAAAAAAACACTAAGGGGTACCCCTTTGTGTTTTTTTAGACTCAATTTTTGACCGTCTCAGATTTCTTCCAAACTCACGATGTTGATTAGGCAGGTCCTGACTTACACAAAGGTGTGATTATTTTCAGCCTATCTCATACCAAAGTTGAGATATGAGGACAAACTTAACTGGGAATTTCTCTCAATAGGTTTATTGGTGTTGAATATATTGGAATTAAATTTATGAGCTTTTTATACGTCCAATAAAGCAAAATACAGATGCAATGTAGGATATATTGGACTGACTAGGCTTTTCTGATCGCACCCTTCTACTCATGTGTTTACCTAGCTTCACTGGAAGTAGGAATCCCATCATGAATTTTACAGTTATACATTTTATGCAGCACAACATGTCCCTATATCTTAGCTTTGGGATGTGGTAGGGCAACAATTACCACACCACTGTCTTTGTCAGGACCTCTCTGACACACGGTGTGGGTTTGAAGAAGATCTGAGGAGGTCATATATTTCACCCAAAAAAACACTAAGGGGTACCCCTTTGTGTTTTTTTAGACTCAATTTTTGACCGTCTCAGATTTCTTCCAAACTCACGGTGTTGATTAGGCAGGTCCTGACTTACACAAAGGTGTGATTATTTTCAGCCTATCTCATCCCAAAGCTGAGATATGAGGACAAACTTAACTGGGATTTTCTCTCAATAGGTTTATTGGTGTTGAATATATTGGAATTAAATTTATGAGCTTGTTATATGTCCAATAAAGCAAAATACAGATGCAATGTAGGATATATTGGACTGACTAGGCTTTTCTGATCGCACCCTTCTACTCTTGTGTTTACCTAGCTTCACTGGAAGTAGGAATCCCATCATGAAATTTATAGTTATACATTTTATGCAGCAAAACATGTCCCTATATCTCAGCTTTGGGATGTGGTAGGGCAACAATTACCACACCACTGTCTTTGTCAGGACCTCTCTGACACACGGTGTGGGTTTGAAGAAGAGCTGAGGAGGTCACATATTTCACCCAAAAAAACACTAAGGGGTACCTCTTTGTGTTTTTTTAGACTCAATTTTTGACCGTCTCAGATTTCTTCCAAACTCATGGTGTTGATTAGGCAGGTCCTGACTTACACAAAGGTTTGATTATTTTCAGCCTATCTCATCCCAAAGCTGAGATATGAGGACAAACTTAACTGGGATTTTCTCTCAATAGGTTTATTGGTGTTGAATATATTGGAATTAAATTTATGAGCTTGTTATATGTCCAATAAAGCAAAATACAGATGCAATGTAGGATATATTGGACTGACTAGGCTTTTCTGATCGCACCCTTCTACTCTTGTGTTTACCTAGCTTCACTGGAAGTAGGAATCCCATCATGAAATTTACAGTTATACATTTTATGCAGCACAACATGTCCCTATATCTTAGCTTTGGGATGTGGTAGGGCAACAATTACCACACCACTGTCTTTGTCAGGACCTCTCTGACACACGGTGTGGGTTTGAAGAAGATCTGAGGAGGTCATATATTTCACCCAAAAAAACACTAAGGGGTACCCCTTTGTGTTTTTTTAGACTCAATTTTTGACCGTCTCAGATTTCTTCCAAACTCACGATGTTGATTAGGCAGGTCCTGACTTACACAAAGGTGTGATTATTTTCAGCCTATCTCATACCAAAGTTGAGATATGAGGACAAACTTAACTGGGAATTTCTCTCAATAGGTTTATTGGTGTTGAATATATTGGAATTAAATTTATGAGCTTTTTATACGTCCAATAAAGCAAAATACAGATGCAATGTAGGATATATTGGACTGACTAGGCTTTTCTGATCGCACCCTTCTACTCATGTGTTTACCTAGCTTCACTGGAAGTAGGAATCCCATCATGAATTTTACAGTTATACATTTTATGCAGCACAACATGTCCCTATATCTTAGCTTTGGGATGTGGTAGGGCAACAATTACCACACCACTGTCTTTGTCAGGACCTCTCTGACACACGGTGTGGGTTTGAAGAAGATCTGAGGAGGTCACATATTTCACCCAAAAAAACACTAAGGGGTACCCCTTTGTGTTTTTTTAGACTCAATTTTTGACCGTCTCAGATTTCTTCCAAACTCATGGTGTTGATTAGGCAGGTCCTGACTTACACAAAGGTTTGATTATTTTCAGCCTATCTCATCCCAAAGCTGAGATATGAGGACAAACTTAACTGGGATTTTCTCTCAATAGGTTTATTGGTGTTGAATATATTGGAATTAAATTTATGAGCTTGTTATATGTCCAATAAAGCAAAATACAGATGCAATGTAGGATATATTGGACTGACTAGGCTTTTCTGATCGCACCCTTCTACTCTTGTGTTTACCTAGCTTCACTGGAAGTAGGAATCCCATCATGAAATTTACAGTTATACATTTTATGCAGCAAAACATGTCCCTATATCTCAGCTTTGGGATGTGGTAGGGTAACAATTACCACACCACTGTCTTTGTCAGGACCTCCCTGACACACGGTGTGGGTTTGAAGAAGATCTGAGGAGGTCACATACTTCACCCAAAAAAACACTAAGGGGTACCCCTTTGTGTTTTTTAGACTCAATTTTTGACCATCTCAGATTTCTTCCAAACTCACGGTGTTGATTAGACAGGTCCTGACTTACACAAAGGTGTGATTATTTTCAGCCTATCTCATGCCAAAGCTGAGATATGAGGACAAACTTAACTGGGAATTTCTCTCAATAGGTTTATTGGTGTTGAATATATTGGAATTAAATTTATGAGCTTTTTATACGTCCAATAAAGCAAAATACAGATGCAATGTAGGATATATTGGACTGACTAGGCTTTTCTGATCGCACCCTTCTACTCATGTGTTTACCTAGCTTCACTGGAAGTAGGAATCCCATCATGAAATTTACAGTTATACATTTTATGCAGCACAACATGTCCCTATATCTTAGCTTTGGGATGTGGTAGGGCAACAATTACCACACCACTGTCTTTGTCAGGACCTCTCTGACACACGGTGTGGGTTTGAAGAAGATCTGAGGAGGTCATATATTTCACCCAAAAAAACACTAAGGGGTACCCCTTTGTGTTTTTTTAGACTCAATTTTTGACCGTCTCAGATTTCTTCCAAACTCACGATGTTGATTAGGCAGGTCCTGACTTACACAAAGGTGTGATTATTTTCAGCCTATCTCATACCAAAGCTGAGATATGAGGACAAACTTAACTGGGAATTTCTCTCAATAGGTTTAATGGTGTTGAATATATTGGAATTAAATTTATGAGCTTTTTATACGTCCAATAAAGCAAAATACAGATGCAATGTAGGATATATTGGACTGACTAGGCTTTTCTGATCGCACCCTTCTACTCATGTGTTTACCTAGCTTCACTGGAAGTAGGAATCCCATCATGAAATTTACAGTTATACATTTTATGCAGCACAACATGTCCCTATATCTTAGCTTTGGGATGTGGTAGGGCAACAATTACCACACCACTGTCTTTGTCAGGACCTCTCTGACACACGGTGTGGGTTTGAAGAAGATCTGAGGAGGTCACATATTTCACCCAAAAAAACACTAAGGGGTACCCCTTTGTGTTTTTTTAGACTCAATTTTTGACCGTCTCAGATTTCTTCCAAACTCATGGTGTTGATTAGGCAGGTCCTGACTTACACAAAGGTTTGATTATTTTCAGCCTATCTCATCCCAAAGCTGAGATATGAGGACAAACTTAACTGGGATTTTCTCTCAATAGGTTTATTGGTGTTGATTATATTGGAATTAAATTAATGAGCTTGTTATATGTCCAATAAAGCAAAATACAGATGCAATGTAGGATATATTGGACTGACTAGGCTTTTCTGATCGCACCCTTCTACTCTTGTGTTTACCTAGCTTCACTGGAAGTAGGAATCCCATCATGAAATTTACAGTTATACATTTTATGCAGCAAAACATGTCCCTATATCTCAGCTTTGGGATGTGGTAGGGTAACAATTACCACACCACTGTCTTTGTCAGGACCTCCCTGACACACGGTGTGGGTTTGAAGAAGATCTGAGGAGGTCACATACTTCACCCAAAAAAACACTAAGGGGTACCCCTTTGTGTTTTTTAGACTCAATTTATGACCATCTCAGATTTCTTCCAAACTCACAGTGTTGATTAGGCAGGTCCTGACTTACACAAAGGTGTGATTATTTTCAGCCTATCTCATCCCAAAGCTGAGATATGAGGACAAACTTAACTGGGAATTTCTCTCAATAGGTTTATTGGTGTTGAATATATTGGAATGAAATTTATGAGCTTTTTATACGTCCAATAAAGCAAATTACAGATGCAATGTAGGATATATTGGACTGACTAGGCTTTTCTGATCGCACCCTTCTACTCTTGTGTTTACCTAGCTTCACTGGAAGTAGGAATCCCATCATGAAATTTACAGTTATACATTTTATGCAGCAAAACATGTCCCTATATCTCAGCTTTGGGATGTGGTAGGGTAACAATTACCACACCACTGTCTTTGTCAGGACCTCCCTGACACACGGTGTGGGTTTGAAGAAGATCTGAGGAGGTCACATACTTCACCCAAAAAAACACTAAGGGGTACCCCTTTGTGTTTTTTAGACTCAATTTTTGACCATCTCAGATTTCTTCCAAACTCACAGTGTTGATTAGGCAGGTCCTGACTTACACAAAGGTGTGATTATTTTCAGCCTATCTCATGCCAAAGCTGAGATATGAGGACAAACTTAACTGGGAATTTCTCTCAATAGGTTTATTGGTGTTGAATGTATTGGAATTAAATTTATGAGCTTTTTATACGTCCAATAAAGCAAAATACAGATGCAATGTAGGATATATTGGACTGACTAGGCTTTTCTGATCGCACCCTTCTACTCATGTGTTTACCTAGCTTCACTGGAAGTAGGAATCCCATCATGAAATTTACAGTTATACATTTTATGCAGCACAACATGTCCCTATATCTTAGCTTTGGGATGTGGTAGGGCAACAATTACCACACCACTGTCTTTGTCAGGACCTCTCTGACACACGGTGTGGGTTTGAAGAAGATCTGAGGAGGTCATATATTTCACCCAAAAAAACACTAAGGGGTACCCCTTTGTGTTTTTTTAGACTCAATTTTTGACCGTCTCAGATTTCTTCCAAACTCATGGTGTTGATTAGGCAGGTCCTGACTTACACAAAGGTGTGATTATTTTCAGCCTATCTCATGCCAAAGCTGAGATATGAGGACAAACTTAACTGGGAATTTCTCTCAATAGGTTTATTGGTGTTGAATATATTGGAATTAAATTTATGAGCTTTTTATACGTCCAATAAAGCAAAATACAGATGCAATGTAGGATATATTGGACTGACTAGGCTTTTCTGATCGCACCCTTCTACTCATGTGTTTACCTAGCTTCACTGGAAGTAGGAATCCCATCATGAAATTTACAGTTATACATTTTATGCAGCACAACATGTCCCTATATCTTAGCTTTGGGATGTGGTAGGGCAACAATTACCACACCACTGTCTTTGTCAGGACCTCTCTGACACACGGTGTGGGTTTGAAGAAGATCTGAGGAGGTCATATATTTCACCCAAAAAAACACTAAGGGGTACCCCTTTGTGTTTTTTTAGACTCAATTTTTGACCGTCTCAGATTTCTTCCAAACTCACGATGTTGATTAGGCAGGTCCTGACTTACACAAAGGTGTGATTATTTTCAGCCTATCTCATACCAAAGCTGAGATATGAGGACAAACTTAACTGGGAATTTCTCTCAATAGGTTTAATGGTGTTGAATATATTGGAATTAAATTTATGAGCTTTTTATACGTCCAATAAAGCAAAATACAGATGCAATGTAGGATATATTGGACTGACTAGGCTTTTCTGATCGCACCCTTCTACTCATGTGTTTACCTAGCTTCACTGGAAGTAGGAATCCCATCATGAAATTTACAGTTATACATTTTATGCAGCACAACATGTCCCTATATCTTAGCTTTGGGATGTGGTAGGGCAACAATTACCACACCACTGTCTTTGTCAGGACCTCTCTGACACACGGTGTGGGTTTGAAGAAGATCTGAGGAGGTCACATATTTCACCCAAAAAAACACTAAGGGGTACCCCTTTGTGTTTTTTTAGACTCAATTTTTGACCGTCTCAGATTTCTTCCAAACTCATGGTGTTGATTAGGCAGGTCCTGACTTACACAAAGGTTTGATTATTTTCAGCCTATCTCATCCCAAAGCTGAGATATGAGGACAAACTTAACTGGGATTTTCTCTCAATAGGTTTATTGGTGTTGAATATATTGGAATTAAATTAATGAGCTTGTTATATGTCCAATAAAGCAAAATACAGATGCAATGTAGGATATATTGGACTGACTAGGCTTTTCTGATCGCACCCTTCTACTCTTGTGTTTACCTAGCTTCACTGGAAGTAGGAATCCCATCATGAAATTTACAGTTATACATTTTATGCAGCAAAACATGTCCCTATATCTCAGCTTTGGGATGTGGTAGGGTAACAATTACCACACCACTGTCTTTGTCAGGACCTCCCTGA
The DNA here is from genome assembly GCF_029633855.1 of Hoplias malabaricus. Lineage (NCBI taxonomy): Eukaryota > Metazoa > Chordata > Actinopteri > Characiformes > Erythrinidae > Hoplias > Hoplias malabaricus. The sequence continues at coordinate 252,553 of NW_027100760.1, forward strand.
CACACGGTGTGGGTTTGAAGAAGATCTGAGGAGGTCACATACTTCACCCAAAAAAACACTAAGGGGTACCCCTTTGTGTTTTTTAGACTCAATTTTTGACCATCTCAGATTTCTTCCAAACTCACAGTGTTGATTAGGCAGGTCCTGACTTACACAAAGGTGTGATTATTTTCAGCCTATCTCATCCCAAAGCTGAGATATGAGGACAAACTTAACTGGGAATTTCTCTCAATAGGTTTATTGGTGTTGAATATATTGGAATTAAATTTATGAGCTTTTTATACGTCCAATAAAGCAAATTACAGATGCAATGTAGGATATATTGGACTGACTAGGCTTTTCTGATCGCACCCTTCTACTCTTGTGTTTACCTAGCTTCACTGGAAGTAGGAATCCCATCATGAAATTTACAGTTATACATTTTATGCAGCAAAACATGTCCCTATATCTCAGCTTTGGGATGTGGTAGGGTAACAATTACCACACCACTGTCTTTGTCAGGACCTCCCTGACACACGGTGTGGGTTTGAAGAAGATCTGAGGAGGTCACATACTTCACCCAAAAAAACACTAAGGGGTACCCCTTTGTGTTTTTTAGACTCAATTTTTGACCATCTCAGATTTCTTCCAAACTCACAGTGTTGATTAGGCAGGTCCTGACTTACACAAAGGTGTGATTATTTTCAGCCTATCTCATGCCAAAGCTGAGATATGAGGACAAACTTAACTGGGAATTTCTCTCAATAGGTTTATTGGTGTTGAATGTATTGGAATTAAATTTATGAGCTTTTTATACGTCCAATAAAGCAAAATACAGATGCAATGTAGGATATATTGGACTGACTAGGCTTTTCTGATCGCACCCTTCTACTCATGTGTTTACCTAGCTTCACTGGAAGTAGGAATCCCATCATGAAATTTACAGTTATACATTTTATGCAGCACAACATGTCCCTATATCTTAGCTTTGGGATGTGGTAGGGCAACAATTACCACACCACTGTCTTTGTCAGGACCTCTCTGACACACGGTGTGGGTTTGAAGAAGATCTGAGGAGGTCATATATTTCACCCAAAAAAACACTAAGGGGTACCCCTTTGTGTTTTTTTAGACTCAATTTTTGACCGTCTCAGATTTCTTCCAAACTCATGGTGTTGATTAGGCAGGTCCTGACTTACACAAAGGTGTGATTATTTTCAGCCTATCTCATGCCAAAGCTGAGATATGAGGACAAACTTAACTGGGAATTTCTCTCAATAGGTTTATTGGTGTTGAATATATTGGAATTAAATTTATGAGCTTTTTATACGTCCAATAAAGCAAAATACAGATGCAATGTAGGATATATTGGACTGACTAGGCTTTTCTGATCGCACCCTTCTACTCATGTGTTTACCTAGCTTCACTGGAAGTAGGAATCCCATCATGAAATTTACAGTTATACATTTTATGCAGCACAACATGTCCCTATATCTTAGCTTTGGGATGTGGTAGGGCAACAATTACCACACCACTGTCTTTGTCAGGACCTCTCTGACACACGGTGTGGGTTTGAAGAAGATCTGAGGAGGTCATATATTTCACCCAAAAAAACACTAAGGGGTACCCCTTTGTGTTTTTTTAGACTCAATTTTTGACCGTCTCAGATTTCTTCCAAACTCACGATGTTGATTAGGCAGGTCCTGACTTACACAAAGGTGTGATTATTTTCAGCCTATCTCATACCAAAGCTGAGATATGAGGACAAACTTAACTGGGAATTTCTCTCAATAGGTTTATTGGTGTTGAATATATTGGAATTAAATTTATGAGCTTTTTATACGTCCAATAAAGCAAAATACAGATGCAATGTAGGATATATTGGACTGACTAGGCTTTTCTGATCGCACCCTTCTACTCATGTGTTTACCTAGCTTCACTGGAAGTAGGAATCCCATCATGAAATTTACAGTTATACATTTTATGCAGCACAACATGTCCCTATATCTTAGCTTTGGGATGTGGTAGGGCAACAATTACCACACCACTGTCTTTGTCAGGACCTCTCTGACACACGGTGTGGGTTTGAAGAAGATCTGAGGAGGTCACATATTTCACCCAAAAAAACACTAAGGGGTACCCCTTTGTGTTTTTTTAGACTCAATTTTTGACCGTCTCAGATTTCTTCCAAACTCATGGTGTTGATTAGGCAGGTCCTGACTTACACAAAGGTTTGATTATTTTCAGCCTATCTCATCCCAAAGCTGAGATATGAGGACAAACTTAACTGGGATTTTCTCTCAATAGGTTTATTGGTGTTGAATATATTGGAATTAAATTTATGAGCTTGTTATATGTCCAATAAAGCAAAATACAGATGCAATGTAGGATATATTGGACTGACTAGGCTTTTCTGATCGCACCCTTCTACTCTTGTGTTTACCTAGCTTCACTGGAAGTAGGAATCCCATCATGAAATTTACAGTTATACATTTTATGCAGCAAAACATGTCCCTATATCTCAGCTTTGGGATGTGGTAGGGTAACAATTACCACACCACTGTCTTTGTCAGGACCTCCCTGACACACGGTGTGGGTTTGAAGAAGATCTGAGGAGGTCACATACTTCACCCAAAAAAACACTAAGGGGTACCCCTTTGTGTTTTTTAGACTCAATTTTTGACCATCTCAGATTTCTTCCAAACTCACAGTGTTGATTAGGCAGGTCCTGACTTACACAAAGGTGTGATTATTTTCAGCCTATCTCATCCCAAAGCTGAGATATGAGGACAAACTTAACTGGGAATTTCTCTCAATAGGTTTATTGGTGTTGAATATATTGGAATTAAATTTATGAGCTTTTTATACGTCCAATAAAGCAAATTACAGATGCAATGTAGGATATATTGGACTGACTAGGCTTTTCTGATCGCACCCTTCTACTCTTGTGTTTACCTAGCTTCACTGGAAGTAGGAATCCCATCATGAAATTTACAGTTATACATTTTATGCAGCAAAACATGTCCCTATATCTCAGCTTTGGGATGTGGTAGGGTAACAATTACCACACCACTGTCTTTGTCAGGACCTCCCTGACACACGGTGTGGGTTTGAAGAAGATCTGAGGAGGTCACATACTTCACCCAAAAAAACACTAAGGGGTACCCCTTTGTGTTTTTTAGACTCAATTTTTGACCATCTCAGATTTCTTCCAAACTCACAGTGTTGATTAGGCAGGTCCTGACTTACACAAAGGTGTGATTATTTTCAGCCTATCTCATGCCAAAGCTGAGATATGAGGACAAACTTAACTGGGAATTTCTCTCAATAGGTTTATTGGTGTTGAATGTATTGGAATTAAATTTATGAGCTTTTTATACGTCCAATAAAGCAAAATACAGATGCAATGTAGGATATATTGGACTGACTAGGCTTTTCTGATCGCACCCTTCTACTCATGTGTTTACCTAGCTTCACTGGAAGTAGGAATCCCATCATGAAATTTACAGTTATACATTTTATGCAGCAAAACATGTCCCTATATCTCAGCTTTGGGATGTGGTAGGGTAACAATTACCACACCACTGTCTTTGTCAGGACCTCCCTGACACACGGTGTGGGTTTGAAGAAGATCTGAGGAGGTCACATACTTCACCCAAAAAAACACTAAGGGGTACCCCTTTGTGTTTTTTAGACTCAATTTTTGACCATCTCAGATTTCTTCCAAACTCACAGAGTTGATTAGGCAGGTCCTGACTTACACAAAGGTGTGATTATTTTCAGCCTATCTCATGCCAAAGCTGAGATATGAGGACAAACTTAACTGGGAATTTCTCTCAATAGGTTTATTGGTGTTGAATGTATTGGAATTAAATTTATGAGCTTTTTATACGTCCAATAAAGCAAAATACAGATGCAATGTAGGATATATTGGACTGACTAGGCTTTTCTGATCGCACCCTTCTACTCATGTGTTTACCTAGCTTCACTGGAAGTAGGAATCCCATCATGAAATTTACAGTTATACATTTTATGCAGCACAACATGTCCCTATATCTTAGCTTTGGGATGTGGTAGGGCAACAATTACCACACCACTGTCTTTGTCAGGACCTCTCTGACACACGGTGTGGGTTTGAAGAAGATCTGAGGAGGTCACATATTTCACCCAAAAAAACACTAAGGGGTACCCCTTTGTGTTTTTTTAGACTCAATTTTTGACCGTCTCAGATTTCTTCCAAACTCATGGTGTTGATTAGGCAGGTCCTGACTTACACAAAGGTTTGATTATTTTCAGCCTATCTCATCCCAAAGCTGAGATATGAGGACAAACTTAACTGGGATTTTCTCTCAATAGGTTTATTGGTGTTGAATATATTGGAATTAAATTTATGAGCTTGTTATATGTCCAATAAAGCAAAATACAGATGCAATGTAGGATATATTGGACTGACTAGGCTTTTCTGATCACACCCTTCTACTCTTGTGTTTACCTAGCTTCACTGGAAGTAGGAATCCCATCATGAAATTTACAGTTATACATTTTATGCAGCAAAACATGTCCCTATATCTCAACTTTGGGATGTGGTAGGGTAACAATTACCACACCACTGTCTTTGTCAGGACCTCCCTGACACACGGTGTGGGTTTGAAGAAGATCTGAGGAGGTCACATACTTCACCCAAAAAAACACTAAGGGGTACCCCTTTGTGTTTTTTAGACTCAATTTTTGACCATCTCAGATTTCTTCCAAACTCGCACTGTTGATTAGGCAGGTCCTGACTTACACAAAGGTGTGATTATTTTCAGCCTATCTCATGCCAAAGCTGAGATATGAGGACAAACTTAACTGGGAATTTCTCTCAATAGGTTTATTGGTGTTGAATATATTGGAATTAAATTTATGAGCTTTTTATACGTCCAATAAAGCAAAATACAGATGCAATGTAGGATATATTGGACTGACTAGGCTTTTCTGATCGCACCCTTCTACTCATGTGTTTACCTAGCTTCACTGGAAGTAGGAATCCCATCATGAAATTTACAGTTATACATTTTATGCAGCACAACATGTCCCTATATCTTATTTTTGGGATGTGGTAGGGCAACAATTACCACACCACTGTCTTTGTCAGGACCTCTCTGACACACGGTGTGGGTTTGAAGAAGATCTGAGGAGGTCATATATTTCACCCAAAAAAACACTAAGGGGTACCCCTTTGTGTTTTTTTAGACTCAATTTTTGACCGTCTCAGATTTCTTCCAAACTCATGGTGTTGATTAGGCAGGTCCTGACTTACACAAAGGTGTGATTATTTTCAGCCTATCTCATGCCAAAGCTGAGATATGAGGACAAACTTAACTGGGAATTTCTCTCAATAGGTTTATTGGTGTTGAATATATTGGAATTAAATTTATGAGCTTTTTATACGTCCAATAAAGCAAAATACAGATGCAATGTAGGATATATTGGACTGACTAGGCTTTTCTGATCGCACCCTTCTACTCATGTGTTTACCTAGCTTCACTGGAAGTAGGAATCCCATCATGAAATTTACAGTTATACATTTTATGCAGCACAACATGTCCCTATATCTTAGCTTTGGGATGTGGTAGGGCAACAATTACCACACCACTGTCTTTGTCAGGACCTCTCTGACACACGGTGTGGGTTTGAAGAAGATCTGAGGAGGTCATATATTTCACCCAAAAAAACACTAAGGGGTACCCCTTTGTGTTTTTTTAGACTCAATTTTTGACCGTCTCAGATTTCTTCCAAACTCATGGTGTTGATTAGGCAGGTCCTGACTTACACAAAGGTGTGATTATTTTCAGCCTATCTCATGCCAAAGCTGAGATATGAGGACAAACTTAACTGGGAATTTCTCTCAATAGGTTTATTGGTGTTGAATATATTGGAATTAAATTTATGAGCTTTTTATACGTCCAATAAAGCAAAATAGAGATGCAATGTAGGATATATTGGACTGACTAGGCTTTTCTGATCGCACCCTTCTACTCATGTGTTTACCTAGCTTCACTGGAAGTAGGAATCCCATCATGAAATTTACAGTTATACATTTTATGCAGCACAACATGTCCCTATATCTTAGCTTTGGGATGTGGTAGGGCAACAATTACCACACCACTGTCTTTGTCAGGACCTCTCTGACACACGGTGTGGGTTTGAAGAAGATCTGAGGAGGTCATATATTTCACCCAAAAAAACACTAAGGGGTACCCCTTTGTGTTTTTTTAGACTCAATTTTTGACCGTCTCAGATTTCTTCCAAACTCATGGTGTTGATTAGGCAGGTCCTGACTTACACAAAGGTGTGATTATTTTCAGCCTATCTCATGCCAAAGCTGAGATATGAGGACAAACTTAACTGGGAATTTCTCTCAATAGGTTTATTGGTGTTGAATATATTGGAATTAAATTTATGAGCTTGTTATATGTCCAATAAAGCAAAATACAGATGCAATGTAGGATATATTGGACTGACTAGGCTTTTCTGATCGCACCCTTCTACTCTTGTGTTTACCTAGCTTCACTGGAAGTAGGAATCCCATCATGAAATTTACAGTTATACATTTTATGCAGCAAAACATGTCCCTATATCTCAGATTTGGGATGTGGTAGGGTAACAATTACCACACCACTGTCTTTGTCAGGACCTCCCTGACACACGGTGTGGGTTTGAAGAAGATCTGAGGAGGTCACATACTTCACCCAAAAAAACACTAAGGGGTACCCCTTTGTGTTTTTTAGACTCAATTTTTGACCATCTCAGATTTCTTCCAAACTCACAGTGTTGATTAGGCAGGTCCTGACTTACACAAAGGTGTGATTATTTTCAGCCTATCTCATGCCAAAGCTGAGATATGAGGACAAACTTAACTGGGAATTTCTCTCAATAGGTTTATTGGTGTTGAATATATTGGAATTAAATTTATGAGCTTTTTATACGTCCAATAAAGCAAAATACAGATGCAATGTAGGATATATTGGACTGACTAGGCTTTTCTGATCGCACCCTTCTACTCATGTGTTTACCTAGCTTCACTGGAAGTAGGAATCCCATCATGAAATTTACAGTTATACATTTTATGCAGCACAACATGTCCCTATATCTTAGCTTTGGGATGTGGTAGGGCAACAATTACCACACCACTGTCTTTGTCAGGACCTCTCTGACACACGGTGTGGGTTTGAAGAAGATCTGAGGAGGTCATATATTTCACCCAAAAAAACACTAAGGGGTACCCCTTTGTGTTTTTTTAGACTCAATTTTTGACCGTCTCAGATTTCTTCCAAACTCATGGTGTTGATTAGGCAGGTCCTGACTTACACAAAGGTGTGATTATTTTCAGCCTATCTCATGCCAAAGCTGAGATATGAGGACAAACTTAACTGGGAATTTCTCTCAATAGGTTTATTGGTGTTGAATATATTGGAATTAAATTTATGAGCTTTTTATACGTCCAATAAAGCAAAATACAGATGCAATGTAGGATATATTGGACTGACTAGGCTTTTCTGATCGCACCCTTCTACTCATGTGTTTACCTAGCTTCACTGGAAGTAGGAATCCCATCATGAAATTTACAGTTATACATTTTATGCAGCACAACATGTCCCTATATCTTAGCTTTGGGATGTGGTAGGGCAACAATTACCACACCACTGTCTTTGTCAGGACCTCTCTGACACACGGTGTGGGTTTGAAGAAGATCTGAGGAGGTCACATATTTCACCCAAAAAAACACTAAGGGGTACCCCTTTGTGTTTTTTTAGACTCAATTTTTGACCGTCTCAGATTTCTTCCAAACTCATGGTGTTGATTAGGCAGGTCCTGACTTACACAAAGGTTTGATTATTTTCAGCCTATCTCATCCCAAAGCTGAGATATGAGGACAAACTTAACTGGGATTTTCTCTCAATAGGTTTATTGGTGTTGAATATATTGGAATTAAATTTATGAGCTTGTTATATGTCCAATAAAGCAAAATACAGATGCAATGTAGGATATATTGGACTGACTAGGCTTTTCTGATCGCACCTTTCTACTCTTGTGTTTACCTAGCTTCACTGGAAGTAGGAATCCCATCATGAAATTTACAGTTATACACTTTATGCAGCAAAACATGTCCCTATATCTCAGCTTTGGGATGTGGTAGGGTAACAATTACCACACCACTGTCTTTGTCAGGACCTCCCTGACACACGGTGTGGGTTTGAAGAAGATCTGAGGAGGTCACATACTTCACCCAAAAAAACACTAAGGGGTACCCCTTTGTGTTTTTTAGACTCAATTTTTGACCATCTCAGATTTCTTCCAAACTCACAGTGTTGATTAGGCAGGTCCTGACTTACACAAAGGTGTGATTATTTTCAGCCTATCTCATGCCAAAGCTGAGATATGAGGACAAACTTAACTGGGAATTTCTCTCAATAGGTTTATTGGTGTTGAATATATTGGAATTAAATTTATGAGCTTTTTATACGTCCAATAAAGCAAAATACAGATGCAATGTAGGATATATTGGACTGACTAGGCTTTTCTGATCGCACCCTTCTACTCATGTGTTTACCTAGCTTCACTGGAAGTAGGAATCCCATCATGAAATTTACAGTTATACATTTTATGCAGCACAACATGTCCCTATATCTTAGCTTTGGGATGTGGTAGGGCAACAATTACCACACCACTGTCTTTGTCAGGACCTCTCTGACACACGGTGTGGGTTTGAAGAAGATCTGAGGAGGTCATATATTTCACCCAAAAAAACACTAAGGGGTACCCCTTTGTGTTTTTTTAGACTCAATTTTTGACCGTCTCAGATTTCTTCCAAACTCATGGTGTTGATTAGGCAGGTCCTGACTTACACAAAGGTTTGATTATTTTCAGCCTATCTCATCCCAAAGCTGAGATATGAGGACAAACTTAACTGGGATTTTCTCTCAATAGGTTTATTGGTGTTGAATATATTGGAATTAAATTTATGAGCTTGTTATATGTCCAATAAAGCAAAATACAGATGCAATGTAGGATAGATTGGACTGACTAGGCTTTTCTGATCGCACCCTTCTACTCTTGTGTTTACCTAGCTTCACTGGAAGTAGGAATCCCATCATGAAATTTACAGTTATACATTTTATGCAGCAAAACATGTCCCTATATCTCAGCTTTGGGATGTGGTAGGGTAACAATTACCACACCACTGTCTTTGTCAGGACCTCCCTGACACACGGTGTGGGTTTGAAGAAGATCTGAGGAGGTCACATACTTCACCCAAAAAAACACTAAGGGGTACCCCTTTGTGTTTTTTAGACTCAATTTTTGACCATCTCAGATTTCTTCCAAACTCGCACTGTTGATTAGGCAGGTCCTGACTTACACAAAGGTGTGATTATTTTCAGCCTATCTCATGCCAAAGCTGAGATATGAGGACAAACTTAACTGGGAATTTCTCTCAATAGGTTTATTGGTGTTGAATATATTGGAATTAAATTTATGAGCTTTTTATACGTCCAATAAAGCAAAATACAGATGCAATGTAGGATATATTGGACTGACTAGGCTTTTCTGATCGCACCCTTCTACTCATGTGTTTACCTAGCTTCACTGGAAGTAGGAATCCCATCATGAAATTTACAGTTATACATTTTATGCAGCACAACATGTCCCTATATCTTAGCTTTGGGATGTGGTAGGGCAACAATTACCACACCACTGTCTTTGTCAGGACCTCTCTGACACACGGTGTGGGTTTGAAGAAGATCTGAGGAGGTCATATATTTCACCCAAAAAAACACTAAGGGGTACCCCTTTGTGTTTTTTTAGACTCAATTTTTGACCGTCTCAGATTTCTTCCAAACTCATGGTGTTGATTAGGCAGGTCCTGACTTACACAAAGGTGTGATTATTTTCAGCCTATCTCATGCCAAAGCTGAGATATGAGGACAAACTTAACTGGGAATTTCTCTCAATAGGTTTATTGGTGTTGAATATATTGGAATTAAATTTATGAGCTTTTTATACGTCCAATAAAGCAAAATACAGATGCAATGTAGGATATATTGGACTGACTAGGCTTTTCTGATCGCACCCTTCTACTCATGTGTTTACCTAGCTTCACTGGAAGTAGGAATCCCATCATGAAATTTACAGTTATACATTTTATGCAGCACAACATGTCCCTATATCTTAGCTTTGGGATGTGGTAGGGCAACAATTACCACACCACTGTCTTTGTCAGGACCTCTCTGACACACGGTGTGGGTTTGAAGAAGATCTGAGGAGGTCACATATTTCACCCAAAAAAACACTAAGGGGTACCCCTTTGTGTTTTTTTAGACTCAATTTTTGACCGTCTCAGATTTCTTCCAAACTCATGGTGTTGATTAGGCAGGTCCTGACTTACACAAAGGTTTGATTATTTTCAGCCTATCTCATCCCAAAGCTGAGATATGAGGACAAACTTAACTGGGAATTTCTCTCAATAGGTTTATTGGTGTTGAATATATTGGAATTAAATTTATGAGCTTTTTATACGTCCAATAAAGCAAAATACAGATGCAATGTAGGATATATTGGACTGACTAGGCTTTTCTGATCGCACCCTTCTACTCATGTGTTTACCTAGCTTCACTGGAAGTAGGAATCCCATCATGAAATTTACAGTTATACATTTTATGCAGCACAACATGTCCCTATATCTTAGCTTTGGGATGTGGTAGGGCAACAATTACCACACCACTGTCTTTGTCAGGACCTCTCTGACACACGGTGTGGGTTTGAAGAAGATCTGAGGAGGTCACATATTTCACCCAAAAAAACACTAAGGGGTACCCCTTTGTGTTTTTTTAGACTCAATTTTTGACCGTCTCAGATTTCTTCCAAACTCATGGTGTTGATTAGGCAGGTCCTGACTTACACAAAGGTTTGATTATTTTCAGCCTATCTCATCCCAAAGCTGAGATATGAGGACAAACTTAACTGGGATTTTCTCTCAATAGGTTTATTGGTGTTGAATATATTGGAATTAAATTTATGAGCTTGTTATATGTCCAATAAAGCAAAATACAGATGCAATGTAGGATATATTGGACTGACTAGGCTTTTCTGATCGCACCTTTCTACTCTTGTGTTTACCTAGCTTCACTGGAAGTAGGAATCCCATCATGAAATTTACAGTTATACACTTTATGCAGCAAAACATGTCCCTATATCTCAGCTTTGGGATGTGGTAGGGTAACAATTACCACACCACTGTCTTTGTCAGGACCTCCCTGACACACGGTGTGGGTTTGAAGAAGATCTGAGGAGGTCACATACTTCACCCAAAAAAACACTAAGGGGTACCCCTTTGTGTTTTTTAGACTCAATTTTTGACCATCTCAGATTTCTTCCAAACTCACAGTGTTGATTAGGCAGGTCCTGACTTACACAAAGGTGTGATTATTTTCAGCCTATCTCATGCCAAAGCTGAGATATGAGGACAAACTTAACTGGGAATTTCTCTCAATAGGTTTATTGGTGTTGAATATATTGGAATTAAATTTATGAGCTTTTTATACGTCCAATAAAGCAAAATACAGATGCAATGTAGGATATATTGGACTGACTAGGCTTTTCTGATCGCACCCTTCTACTCATGTGTTTACCTAGCTTCACTGGAAGTAGGAATCCCATCATGAAATTTACAGTTATACATTTTATGCAGCACAACATGTCCCTATATCTTAGCTTTGGGATGTGGTAGGGCAACAATTACCACACCACTGTCTTTGTCAGGACCTCTCTGACACACGGTGTGGGTTTGAAGAAGATCTGAGGAGGTCATATATTTCACCCAAAAAAACACTAAGGGGTACCCCTTTGTGTTTTTTTAGACTCAGTTTTTGACCGTCTCAGATTTCTTCCAAACTCATGGTGTTGATTAGGCAGGTCCTGACTTACACAAAGGTGTGATTATTTTCAGCCTATCTCATGCCAAAGCTGAGATATGAGGACAAACTTAACTGGGAATTTCTCTCAATAGGTTTATTGGTGTTGAATATATTGGAATTAAATTTATGAGCTTTTTATACGTCCAATAAAGCAAAATACAGATGCAATGTAGGATATATTGGACTGACTAGGCTTTTCTGATCGCACCCTTCTACTCATGTGTTTACCTAGCTTCACTGGAAGTAGGAATCCCATCATGAAATTTACAGTTATACATTTTATGCAGCACAACATGTCCCTATATCTCAGCTTTGGGATGTGGTAGGGCAACAATTACCACACCACTGTCTTTGTCAGGACCTCTCTGACACACGGTGTGGGTTTGAAGAAGATCTGAGGAGGTCATATATTTCACCCAAAAAAACACTAAGGGGTACCCCTTTGTGTTTTTTTAGACTCAATTTTTGACCGTCTCAGATTTCTTCCAAACTCACGATGTTGATTAGGCAGGTCCTGACTTACACAAAGGTGTGATTATTTTCAGCCTATCTCATACCAAAGCTGAGATATGAGGACAAACTTAACTGGGAATTTCTCTCAATAGGTTTATTGGTGTTGAATATATTGGAATTAAATTTATAAGCTTTTTATACGTCCAATAAAGCAAAATACAGATGCAATGTAGGATATATTGGACTGACTAGGCTTTTCTGATCGCACCCTTCTACTCATGTGTTTACCTAGCTTCACTGGAAGTAGGAATCCCATCATGAAATTTACAGTTATACATTTTATGCAGCACAACATGTCCCTATATCTTAGCTTTGGGATGTGGTAGGGCAACAATTACCACACCACTGTCTTTGTCAGGACCTCTCTGACACACGGTGTGGGTTTGAAGAAGATCTGAGGAGGTCACATATTTCACCCAAAAAAACACTAAGGGGTACCCCTTTGTGTTTTGTTAGACTCAATTTTTGACCGTCTCAGATTTCTTCCAAACTCATGGTGTTGATTAGGCAGGTCCTGACTTACACAAAGGTTTGATTATTTTCAGCCTATCTCATGCCAAAGCTGAGATATGAGGACAAACTTAACTGGGATTTTCTCTCAATAGGTTTATTGGTGTTGAATATATTGGAATTAAATTTATGAGCTTGTTATATGTCCAATAAAGCAAAATACAGATGCAATGTAGGATATATTGGACTGACTAGGCTTTTCTGATTGCACCCTTCTACTCTTGTGTTTACCTAGCTTCACTGGAAGTAGGAATCCCATCATGAAATTTACAGTTATACATTTTATGCAGCAAAACATGTCCCTATATCTCAGCTTTGGGATGTGGTAGGGTAACAATTACCACACCACTGTCTTTGTCAGGACCTCCCTGACACACGGTGTGGGTTTGAAGAAGATCTGAGGAGGTCACATACTTCACCCAAAAAAACACTAAGGGGTACCCCTTTGTGTTTTTTAGACTCAATTTTTGACCATCTCAGATTTCTTCCAAACTCACAGTGTTGATTAGGCAGGTCCTGACTTACACAAAGGTGTGATTATTTTCAGCCTATCTCATGCCAAAGCTGAGATATGAGGACAAACTTAACTGGGAATTTCTCTCAATAGGTTTATTGGTGTTGAATATATTGGAATTAAATTTATGAGCTTTTTATACGTCCAATAAAGCAAAATACAGATGCAATGTAGGATATATTGGACTGACTAGGCTTTTCTGATCGCACCCTTCTACTCATGTGTTTACCTAGCTTCACTGGAAGTAGGAATCCCATCATGAAATTTACAGTTATACATTTTATGCAGCAAAACATGTCCCTATATCTTAGCTTTGGGATGTGGTAGGGCAACAATTACCACACCACTGTCTTTGTCAGGACCTCTCTGACACACGGTGTGGGTTTGAAGAAGATCTGAGGAGGTCATATATTTCACCCAAAAAAACACTAAGGGGTACCCCTTTGTGTTTTTTTAGACTCAATTTTTGACCGTCTCAGATTTCTTCCAAACTCATGGTGTTGATTAGGCAGGTCCTGACTTACACAAAGGTGTGATTATTTTCAGCCTATCTCATGCCAAAGCTGAGATATGAGGACAAACTTAACTGGGAATTTCTCTCAATAGGTTTAATGGTGTTGAATATATTGGAATTAAATTTATGAGCTTTTTATACGTCCAATAAAGCAAAATACAGATGCAATGTAGGATATATTGGACTGACTAGGCTTTTCTGATCGCACCCTTCTACTCATGTGTTTACCTAGCTTCACTGGAAGTAGGAATCCCATCATGAAATTTACAGTTATACATTTTATGCAGCACAACATGTCCCTATATCTTAGCTTTGGGATGTGGTAGGGCAACAATTACCACACCACTGTCTTTGTCAGGACCTCTCTGACACACGGTGTGGGTTTGAAGAAGATCTGAGGAGGTCACATATTTCACCCAAAAAAACACTAAGGGGTACCCCTTTGTGTTTTTTAGACTCAATTTTTGACCGTCTCAGATTTCTTCCAAACTCATGGTGTTGATTAGGCAGGTCCTGACTTACACAAAGGTTTGATTGTTTTCAGCCTATCTCATCCCAAAGCTGAGATATGAGGACAAACTTAACTGGGATTTTCTCTCAATAGGTTTATTGGTGTTGAATATATTGGAATTAAATTTATGAGCTTGTTATATGTCCAATAAAGCAAAATACAGATGCAATGTAGGATATATTGGACTGACTAGGCTTTTCTGATCGCACCCTTCTACTCTTGTGTTTACCTAGCTTCACTGGAAGTAGGAATCCCATCATGAAATTTACAGTTATACATTTTATGCAGCAAAACATGTCCCTATATCTCAGCTTTGGGATGTGGTAGGGTAACAATTACCACACCACTGTCTTTGTCAGGACCTCCCTGACACACGGTGTGGGTTTGAAGAAGATCTGAGGAGGTCACATACTTCACCCAAAAAAACACTAAGGGGTACCCCTTTGTGTTTTTTAGACTCAATTTTTGACCATCTCAGATTTCTTCCAAACTCACAGTGTTGATTAGGCAGGTCCTGACTTACACAAAGGTGTGATTATTTTCAGCCTATCTCATGCCAAAGCTGAGATATGAGGACAAACTTAACTGGGAATTTCTCTCAATAGGTTTATTGGTGTTGAATATATTGGAATTAAATTTATGAGCTTTTTATACGTCCAATTAAGCAAAATACAGATGCATTGTAGGATATATTGGACTGACTAGGCTTTTCTGATCGCACCCTTCTACTCATGTGTTTACCTAGCTTCACTGGAAGTAGGAATCCCATCATGAAATTTACAGTTATACATTTTATGCAGCACAACATGTCCCTATATCTTAGCTTTGGGATGTGGTAGGGCAACAATTACCACACCACTGTCTTTGTCAGGACCTCTCTGACACACGGTGTGGGTTTGAAGAAGATCTGAGGAGGTCATATATTTCACCCAAAAAAACACTAAGGGGTACCCCTTTGTGTTTTTTTAGACTCAATTTTTGACCGTCTCAGATTTCTTCCAAACTCATGGTGTTGATTAGGCAGGTCCTGACTTACACAAAGGTTTGATTATTTTCAGCCTATCTCATGCCAAAGCTGAGATATGAGGACAAACTTAACTGGGAATTTCTCTCAATAGGTTTATTGGTGTTGAATATATTGGAATTAAATTTATGAGCTTTTTATACGTCCAATAAAGCAAAATACAGATGCAATGTAGGATATATTGGACTGACTAGGCTTTTCTGATCGCACCCTTCTACTCATGTGTTTACCTAGCTTCACTGGAAGTAGGAATCCCATCATGAAATTTACAGTTATACATTTTATGCAGCACAACATGTCCCTATATCTTAGCTTTGGGATGTGGTAGGGCAACAATTACCACACCACTGTCTTTGTCAGGACCTCTCTGACACACGGTGTGGGTTTGAAGAAGATCTGAGGAGGTCATATATTTCACCCAAAAAAACACTAAGGGGTACCCCTTTGTGTTTTTTTAGACTCAATTTTTGACCGTCTCAGATTTCTTCCAAACTCATGGTGTTGATTAGGCAGGTCCTGACTTACACAAAGGTGTGATTATTTTCAGCCTATCTCATGCCAAAGCTGAGATATGAGGACAAACTTAACTGGGAATTTCTCTCAATAGGTTTATTGGTGTTGAATATATTGGAATTAAATTTATGAGCTTTTTATACGTCCAATAAAGCAAAATACAGATGCAATGTAGGATATATTGGACTGACTAGGCTTTTCTGATTGCACCCTTCTACTCTTGTGTTTACCTAGCTTCACTGGAAGTAGGAATCCCATCATGAAATTTACAGTTATACATTTTATGCAGCAAAACATGTCCCTATATCTCAGCTTTGGGATGTGGTAGGGCAACAATTACCACACCACTGTCTTTGTCAGGACCTCCCTGACACACGGTGTGGGTTTGAAGAAGATCTGAGGAGGTCATATATTTCACCCAAAAAAACACTAAGCGGAACCCCTTTGTGTTTTTTTAGACTCAATTTTTGACCGTCTCAGATTTCTTCCAAACTCATGGTGTTGATTAGGCAGGTCCTGACTTACACAAAGGTTTGATTATTTTCAGCCTATCTCATCCCAAAGCTGAGATATGAGGACAAACTTAACTGGGATTTTCTCTCAATAGGTTTATTGGTGTTGAATATATTGGAATTAAATTTATGAGCTTGTTATATGTCCAATAAGGCAAAAGACAGATGCAATGTAGGATATATTGGACTGACTAGGCTTTTCTGATCGCACCCTTCTACTCTTGTGTTTACCTATCTTCACTGGAAGTAGGAATCCCATCATGAAATTTACAGTTATACATTTTATGCAGCAAAACATGTCCCTATATCTCAGCTTTGGGATGTGGTAGGGCAACAATTACCACACCACTGTCTTTGTCAGGACCTCCCTGACACACGGTGTGGGTTTGAAGAAGATCTGAGGAGGTCACATATTTCACCCAAAAAAACACTAAGGGGTACCCCTTTGTGTTTTTTAGACTCAATTTTTGACCGTCTCAGATTTCTTCCAAACTCACGGTGTTGATTAGGCAGGTCCTGACTTACACAAAGGTGTGATTATTTTCAGCCTATCTCATGCCAAAGCTGAGATATGAGGACAAACTTAACTGGGAATTTCTCTCAATAGGTTTATTGGTGTTGAATATATTGGAATTAAATTTATGAGCTTTTTATACGTCCAATAAAGCAAAATACAGATGCAATGTAGGATATATTGGACTGACTAGGCTTTTCTGATCGCACCCTTCTACTCATGTGTTTACCTAGCTTCACTGGAAGTAGGAATCCCATCATGAAATTTACAGTTATACATTTTATGCAGCACAACATGTCCCTATATCTTAGCTTTGGGATGTGGTAGGGCAACAATTACCACACCACTGTCTTTGTCAGGACCTCTCTGACACACGGTGTGGGTTTGAAGAAGATCTGAGGAGGTCACATATTTCACCCAAAAAAACACTAAGGGGTACCCCTTTGTGTTTTTTTAGACTCAATTTTTGACCGTCTCAGATTTTATCCAAACTCACGGTGTTGATTAGGCAGGTCCTGACTTACACAAAGGTGTGATTATTTTCAGCCTATCTCATCCCAAAGCTGAGATATGAGGACAAACTTAACTGGGATTTTCTCTCAATAGGTTTATTGGTGTTGAATATATTGGAATTAAATTTATGAGCTTTTTATACGTCCAATAAAGCAAAATACAGATGCAATGTAGGATATATTGGACTGACTAGGCTTTTCTGATCGCACCCTTCTACTCATGTGTTTACCTAGCTTCACTGGAAGTAGGAATCCCATCATGAAATTTACAGTTATACATTTTATGCAGCACAACATGTCCCTATATCTTAGCTTTGGGATGTGGTAGGGCAACAATTACCACACCACTGTCTTTGTCAGGACCTCTCTGACACACGGTGTGGGTTTGAAGAAGATCTGAGGAGGTCACATATTTCACCCAAAAAAACACTAAGGGGTACCCCTTTGTGTTTTTTAGACTCAATTTTTGACCGTCTCAGATTTCTTCCAAACTCATGGTGTTGATTAGGCAGGTCCTGACTTACACAAAGGTTTGATTGTTTTCAGCCTATCTCATCCCAAAGCTGAGATATGAGGACAAACTTAACTGGGATTTTCTCTCAATAGGTTTATTGGTGTTGAATATATTGGAATTAAATTTATGAGCTTGTTATATGTCCAATAAAGCAAAATACAGATGCAATGTAGGATATATTGGACTGACTAGGCTTTTCTGATCGCACCCTTCTACTCTTGTGTTTACCTAGCTTCACTGGAAGTAGGAATCCCATCATGAAATTTACAGTTATACATTTTATGCAGCAAAACATGTCCCTATATCTCAGCTTTGGGATGTGGTAGGGTAACAATTACCACACCACTGTCTTTGTCAGGACCTCCCTGACACACGGTGTGGGTTTGAAGAAGATCTGAGGAGGTCACATACTTCACCCAAAAAAACACTAAGGGGTACCCCTTTGTGTTTTTTAGACTCAATTTTTGACCATCTCAGATTTCTTCCAAACTCACAGTGTTGATTAGGCAGGTCCTGACTTACACAAAGGTGTGATTATTTTCAGCCTATCTCATGCCAAAGCTGAGATATGAGGACAAACTTAACTGGGAATTTCTCTCAATAGGTTTATTGGTGTTGAATATATTGGAATTAAATTTATGAGCTTTTTATACGTCCAATTAAGCAAAATACAGATGCATTGTAGGATATATTGGACTGACTAGGCTTTTCTGATCGCACCCTTCTACTCATGTGTTTACCTAGCTTCACTGGAAGTAGGAATCCCATCATGAAATTTACAGTTATACATTTTATGCAGCACAACATGTCCCTATATCTTAGCTTTGGGATGTGGTAGGGCAACAATTACCACACCACTGTCTTTGTCAGGACCTCTCTGACACACGGTGTGGGTTTGAAGAAGATCTGAGGAGGTCATATATTTCACCCAAAAAAACACTAAGGGGTACCCCTTTGTGTTTTTTTAGACTCAATTTTTGACCGTCTCAGATTTCTTCCAAACTCATGGTGTTGATTAGGCAGGTCCTGACTTACACAAAGGTGTGATTATTTTCAGCCTATCTCATGCCAAAGCTGAGATATGAGGACAAACTTAACTGGGAATTTCTCTCAATAGGTTTATTGGTGTTGAATATATTGGAATTAAATTTATGAGCTTTTTATACGTCCAATAAAGCAAAATACAGATGCAATGTAGGATATATTGGACTGACTAGGCTTTTCTGATCGCACCCTTCTACTCATGTGTTTACCTAGCTTCACTGGAAGTAGGAATCCCATCATGAAATTTACAGTTATACATTTTATGCAGCACAACATGTCCCTATATCTTAGCTTTGGGATGTGGTAGGGCAACAATTACCACACCACTGTCTTTGTCAGGACCTCTCTGACACACGGTGTGGGTTTGAAGAAGATCTGAGGAGGTCATATATTTCACCCAAAAAAACACTAAGGGGTACCCCTTTGTGTTTTTTTAGACTCAATTTTTGACCGTCTCAGATTTCTTCCAAACTCATGGTGTTGATTAGGCAGGTCCTGACTTACACAAAGGTGTGATTATTTTCAGCCTATCTCATGCCAAAGCTGAGATATGAGGACAAACTTAACTGGGAATTTCTCTCAATAGGTTTATTGGTGTTGAATATATTGGAATTAAATTTATGAGCTTTTTATACGTCCAATAAAGCAAAATACAGATGCAATGTAGGATATATTGGACTGACTAGGCTTTTCTGATTGCACCCTTCTACTCTTGTGTTTACCTAGCTTCACTGGAAGTAGGAATCCCATCATGAAATTTACAGTTATACATTTTATGCAGCAAAACATGTCCCTATATCTCAGCTTTGGGATGTGGTAGGGCAACAATTACCACACCACTGTCTTTGTCAGGACCTCCCTGACACACGGTGTGGGTTTGAAGAAGATCTGAGGAGGTCATATATTTCACCCAAAAAAACACTAAGCGGAACCCCTTTGTGTTTTTTTAGACTCAATTTTTGACCGTCTCAGATTTCTTCCAAACTCATGGTGTTGATTAGGCAGGTCCTGACTTACACAAAGGTTTGATTATTTTCAGCCTATCTCATCCCAAAGCTGAGATATGAGGACAAACTTAACTGGGATTTTCTCTCAATAGGTTTATTGGTGTTGAATATATTGGAATTAAATTTATGAGCTTGTTATATGTCCAATAAGTCAAAAGACAGATGCAATGTAGGATATATTGGACTGACTAGGCTTTTCTGATCGCACCCTTCTACTCTTGTGTTTACCTATCTTCACTGGAAGTAGGAATCCCATCATGAAATTTACAGTTATACATTTTATGCAGCAAAACATGTCCCTATATCTCAGCTTTGGGATGTGGTAGGGCAACAATTACCACACCACTGTCTTTGTCAGGACCTCCCTGACACACGGTGTGGGTTTGAAGAAGATCTGAGGAGGTCACATATTTCACCCAAAAAAACACTAAGGGGTACCCCTTTGTGTTTTTTAGACTCAATTTTTGACCGTCTCAGATTTCTTCCAAACTCACGGTGTTGATTAGGCAGGTCCTGACTTACACAAAGGTGTGATTATTTTCAGCCTATCTCATGCCAAAGCTGAGATATGAGGACAAACTTAACTGGGAATTTCTCTCAATAGGTTTATTGGTGTTGAATATATTGGAATTAAATTTATGAGCTTTTTATACGTCCAATAAAGCAAAATACAGATGCAATGTAGGATATATTGGACTGACTAGGCTTTTCTGATCGCACCCTTCTACTCATGTGTTTACCTAGCTTCACTGGAAGTAGGAATCCCATCATGAAATTTACAGTTATACATTTTATGCAGCACAACATGTCCCTATATCTTAGCTTTGGGATGTGGTAGGGCAACAATTACCACACCACTGTCTTTGTCAGGACCTCTCTGACACACGGTGTGGGTTTGAAGAAGATCTGAGGAGGTCACATATTTCACCCAAAAAAACACTAAGGGGTACCCCTTTGTGTTTTTTTAGACTCAATTTTTGACCGTCTCAGATTTTATCCAAACTCACGGTGTTGATTAGGCAGGTCCTGACTTACACAAAGGTGTGATTATTTTCAGCCTATCTCATCCCAAAGCTGAGATATGAGGACAAACTTAACTGGGATTTTCTCTCAATAGGTTTATTGGTGTTGAATATATTGGAATTAAATTTATGAGCTTTTTATACGTCCAATAAAGCAAAATACAGATGCAATGTAGGATATATTGGACTGACTAGGCTTTTCTGATCGCACCCTTCTACTCATGTGTTTACCTAGCTTCACTGGAAGTAGGAATCCCATCATGAAATTTACAGTTATACATTTTATGCAGCACAACATGTCCCTATATCTTAGCTTTGGGATGTGGTAGGGCAACAATTACCACACCACTGTCTTTGTCAGGACCTCTCTGACACACGGTGTGGGTTTGAAGAAGATCTGAGGAGGTCACATATTTCACCCAAAAAAACACTAAGGGGTACCCCTTTGTGTTTTGTTAGACTCAATTTTTGACCGTCTCAGATTTCTTCCAAACTCATGGTGTTGATTAGGCAGGTCCTGACTTACACAAAGGTTTGATTATTTTCAGCCTATCTCATCCCAAAGCTGAGATATGAGGACAAACTTAACTGGGATTTTCTCTCAATAGGTTTATTGGTGTTGAATATATTGGAATTAAATTTATGAGCTTGATATATGTCCAATAAAGCAAAATACAGATGCAATGTAGGATATATTGGACTGACTAGGCTTTTCTGATCGCACCCTTCTACTCTTGTGTTTACCTAGCTTCACTGGAAGTAGGAATCCCATCATGAAATTTACAGTTATACATTTTATGCAGCAAAACATGTCCCTATATCTTAGCTTTGGGATGTGGTAGGGCAACAATTACCACACCACTGTCTTTGTCAGGACCTCTCTGACACACGGTGTGGGTTTGAAGAAGATCTGAGGAGGTCATATATTTCACCCAAAAAAACACTAAGGGGTACCCCTTTGTGTTTTTTTAGACTCAATTTTTGACCGTCTCAGATTTCTTCCAAACTCATGGTGTTGATTAGGCAGGTCCTGACTTACACAAAGGTGTGATTATTTTCAGCCTATCTCATGCCAAAGCTGAGATATGAGGACAAACTTAACTGGGAATTTCTCTCAATAGGTTTATTGGTGTTGAATATATTGGAATTAAATTTATGAGCTTTTAATACGTCCAATAAAGCAAAATACAGATGCAATGTAGGATATATTGGACTGACTAGGCTTTTCTGATTGCACCCTTCTACTCATGTGTTTACCTAGCTTCACTGGAAGTAGGAATCCCATCATGAAATTTACAGTTATACATTTTATGCAGCACAACATGTCCCTATATCTTAGCTTTGGGATGTGGTAGGGCAACAATTACCACACCACTGTCTTTGTCAGGACCTCTCTGACACACGGTGTGGGTTTGAAGAAGATCTGAGGAGGTCACATATTTCACCCAAAAAAACACTAAGGGGTACCCCTTTGTGTTTTTTAGACTCAATTTTTGACCGTCTCAGATTTCTTCCAAACTCATGGTGTTGATTAGGCAGGTCCTGACTTACACAAAGGTTTGATTGTTTTCAGCCTATCTCATCCCAAAGCTGAGATATGAGGACAAACTTAACTGGGATTTTCTCTCAATAGGTTTATTGGTGTTGAATATATTGGAATTAAATTTATGAGCTTGTTATATGTCCAATAAAGCAAAATACAGATGCAATGTAGGATATATTGGACTGACTAGGCTTTTCTGATCGCACCCTTCTTTTCTTGTGTTTACCTAGCTTCACTGGAAGTAGGAATCCCATCATGAAATTTACAGTTATACATTTTATGCAGCAAAACATGTCCCTATATCTCAGCTTTGGGATGTGGTAGGGTAACAATTACCACACCACTGTCTTTGTCAGGACCTCCCTGACACACGGTGTGGGTTTGAAGAAGATCTGAGGAGGTCACATACTTCACCCAAAAAAACACTAAGGGGTACCCCTTTGTGTTTTTTAGACTCAATTTTTGACCATCTCAGATTTCTTCCAAACTCACAGTGTTGATTAGGCAGGTCCTGACTTACACAAAGGTGTGATTATTTTCAGCCTATCTCATGCCAAAGCTGAGATATGAGGACAAACTTAACTGGGAATTTCTCTCAATAGGTTTATTGGTGTTGAATATATTGGAATTAAATTTATGAGCTTTTTATACGTCCAATAAAGCAAAATACAGATGCAATGTAGGATATATTGGACTGACTAGGCTTTTCTGATCGCACCCTTCTACTCATGTGTTTACCTAGCTTCACTGGAAGTAGGAATCCCATCATGAAATTTACAGTTATACATTTTATGCAGCACAACATGTCCCTATATCTTAGCTTTGGGATGTGGTAGGGCAACAATTACCACACCACTGTCTTTGTCAGGACCTCTCTGACACACGGTGTGGGTTTGAAGAAGATCTGAGGAGGTCATATATTTCACCCAAAAAAACACTAAGGGGTACCCCTTTGTGTTTTTTTAGACTCAATTTTTGACCGTCTCAGATTTCTTCCAAACTCATGGTGTTGATTAGGCAGGTCCTGACTTACACAAAGGTGTGATTATTTTCAGCCTATCTCATGCCAAAGCTGAGATATGAGGACAAACTTAACTGGGAATTTCTCTCAATAGGTTTATTGGTGTTGAATATATTGGAATTAAATTTATGAGCTTTTTATACGTCCAATAAAGCAAAATACAGATGCAATGTAGGATATATTGGACTGACTAGGCTTTTCTGATCGCACCCTTCTACTCATGTGTTTACCTAGCTTCACTGGAAGTAGGAATCCCATCATGAAATTTACAGTTATACATTTTATGCAGCAAAACATGTCCCTATATCTCAGCTTTGGGATGTGGTAGGGCAACAATTACCACACCACTGTCTTTGTCAGGACCTCTCTGACACACGGTGTGGGTTTGAAGAAGATCTGAGGAGGTCATATATTTCACCCAAAAAAACACTAAGGGGTACCCCTTTGTGTTTTTTTAGACTCAATTTTTGACCGTCTCAGATTTCTTCCAAACTCATGGTGTTGATTAGGCAGGTCCTGACTTACACAAAGGTTTGATTATTTTCAGCCTATCTCATCCCAAAGCTGAGATATGAGGACAAACTTAACTGGGATTTTCTCTCAATAGGTTTATTGGTGTTGAATATATTGGAATTAAATTTATGAGCTTGTTATATGTCAAATAAGGCAAAAGACAGATGCAATGTAGGATATATTGGACTGACTAGGCTTTTCTGATCGCACCCTTCTACTCTTGTGTTTACCTATCTTCACTGGAAGTAGGAATCCCATCATGAAATTTACAGTTATACATTTTATGCAGCAAAACATGTCCCTATATCTCAGCTTTGGGATGTGGTAGGGCAACAATTACCACACCACTGTCTTTGTCAGGACCTCCCTGACACACGGTGTGGGTTTGAAGAAGATCTGAGGAGGTCACATATTTCACCCAAAAAAACACTAAGGGGTACCCCTTTGTGTTTTTTAGACTCAATTTTTGACCGTCTCAGATTTCTTCCAAACTCACGGTGTTGATTAGGCAGGTCCTGACTTACACAAAGGTGTGATTATTTTCAGCCTATCTCATGCCAAAGCTGAGATATGAGGACAAACTTAACTGGGAATTTCTCTCAATAGGTTTATTGGTGTTGAATATATTGGAATTAAATTTATGAGCTTTTTATACGTCCAATAAAGCAAAATACAGATGCAATGTAGGATATATTGGACTGACTAGGCTTTTCTGATTGCACCCTTCTACTCTTGTGTTTACCTAGCTTCACTGGAAGTAGGAATCCCATCATGAAATTTACAGTTATACACTTTATGCAGCAAAACATGTCCCTATATCTCAGCTTTGGGATGTGGTAGGGCAACAATTACCACACCACTGTCTTTGTCAGGACCTCCCTGACACACGGTGTGGGTTTGAAGAAGATCTGAGGAGGTCACATATTTCACCCAAAAAAACACTAAGGGGTACCCCTTTGTGTTTTTTAGACTCAATTTTTGACCGTCTCAGATTTCTTCCAAACTCACAGTGTTGATTAGGCAGGTCCTGACTTACACAAAGGTGTGATTATTTTCAGCCTATCTCATGCCAAAGCTGAGATATGAGGACAAACTTAACTGGGAATTTCTCTCAATAGGTTTATTGGTGTTGAATATATTGGAATTAAATTTATGAGCTTTTTATACGTCCAATAAAGCAAAATACAGATGCAATGTAGGATATATTGGACTGACTAGGCTTTTCTGATCGCACCCTTCTACTCATGTGTTTACCTAGCTTCACTGGAAGTAGGAATCCCATCATGAAATTTACAGTTATACATTTTATGCAGCACAACATGTCCCTATATCTTAGCTTTGGGATGTGGTAGGGCAACAATTACCACACCACTGTCTTTGTCAGGACCTCTCTGACACACGGTGTGGGTTTGAAGAAGATCTGAGGAGGTCACATATTTCACCCAAAAAAACACTAAGGGGTACCCCTTTGTGTTTTTTTATACTCAATTTTTGACCATCTCAGATTTCTTCCAAACTCACGGTGTTGATTAGGCAGGTCCTGACTTACACAAAGGTGTGATTATTTTCAGCCTATCTCATCCCAAAGCTGAGATATGAGGACAAACTTAACTGGGATTTTCTCTCAATAGGTTTATTGGTGTTGAATATATTGGAATTCAATTTATGAGCTTGTTATATGTCCAATAAAGCAAAATACAGATGCAATGTAGGATATATTGGACTGACTAGGCTTTTCTGATCGCACCCTTCTACTCTTGTGTTTACCTAGCTTCACTGGAAGTAGGAATCCCATCATGAAATGTATAGTTATACATTTTATGCAGCAAAACATGTCCCTATATCTCAGCTTTGGGATGTGGTAGGGCAACAATTACCACTCCACTGTCTTTATCAGGACCTCCCTGACACACGGTGTGGGTTTGAAGAAGATCTGAGGAGGTCACATATTTCACCCAAAAAAACACTAAGGGGTACCCCTTTGTGTTTTTTAGACTCAATTTTTGACCGTCTCAGATTTCTTCCAAACTCACGGTGTTGATTAGGCAGGTCCTGACTTACACAAAGGTGTGATCATTTTCAGCCTATCTCATGCCAAAGCTGAGATATGAGGACAAACTTAACTGGGAATTTCTCTCAATAGGTTTATTGGTGTTGAATATATTGGAATTAAATTTATGAGCTTTTTATACGTCCAATAAAGCAAAATACAGATGCAATGTAGGATATATTGGACTGACTAGGCTTTTCTGATCGCACCCTTCTACTCTTGTGTTTACCTAGCTTCACTGGAAGTAGGAATCCCATCATGAAATTTATAGTTATACATTTCATGCAGCAAAACATGTCCCTATATCTCAGCTTTGGGATGTGGTAGGGCAACAATTACCACACCACTGTCTTTATCAGGACCTCCCTGACACACGGTGTGGGTTTGAAGAAGATCTGAGGAGGTCACATATTTCACCCAAAAAAACACTAAGGGGTACCCCTTTGTGTTTTTTTAGACTCAATTTTTGACCGTCTCAGATTTCTTCCAAACTCACGGTGTTGATTAGGCAAGTCCTGACTTACACAAAGGTGTGATTATTTTCAGCCTATCTTATCCCAAAGCTGAGATATGAGGACAAACTTAACTGGGATTTTCTCTCAATAGGTTTATTGGTGTTGAATATATTGGAATTAAATTTATGAGCTTGTTATATGTCCAATAAAGCAAAATACAGATGCAATGTAGGATATATTGGACTGACTAGGCTTTTCTGATCGCACCCTTCTACTCTTGTGTTTACCTAGCTTCACTGGAAGTAGGAATCCCATCATGAAATTTACAGTTATACATTTTATGCAGAACAACATGTCCCTATATCTTAGCTTTGGGATGTGGTAGGGCAACAATTACCACACCACTGTTTTTGTCATGACCTCTCTGATACATGGTGTGGGTTTGAAGAAGATCTGAGGAGGTCACATATTTCACCCAAAAAAATACTAAGGGGTACCCCTTTGTGTTTTTTTAGACTCAATTTTTGACCGTCTCAGATTTCTTCCAAACTCACGGTGTTGATTAGGGAGGTCCTGACTTACACAAAGGTGTGATTATTTTCAGCCTATCTCATGCCAAAGCTGAGATATGAGGACAAACTTAACTGGGAATTTCTCTCAATAGGTTTATTGGTGTTGAATATATTGGAATTAAATTTATGAGCTTTTTATACGTCCAATAAAGCAAAATACAGATGCAATGTAGGATATATTGGACTGACTAGGCTTTTCTGATCGCACCCTTCTACTCATGTGTTTACCTAGCTTCACTGGAAGTAGGAATCCCATCATGAAATTTACAGTTATACGTTTTATGCAGCACAACATGTCCCTATATCTTAGCTTTGGGATGTGGTAGGGCAACAATTACCACATCACTGTCTTTGTCAGGACCTCTCTGACACACGGTGTGGGTTTGAAGAAGATCTGAGGAGGTCATATATTTCACCCAAAAAAACACTAAGGGGTACCCCTTTGTGTTTTTTTAGACTCAATTTTTGACCGTCTCAGATTTCTTCCAAACTCACGGTGTTGATTAGGCAGGTCCTGACTTACACAAAGGTGTGATCATTTTCAGCCTATCTCATGCCAAAGCTGAGATATGAGGACAAACTTAACTGGGAATTTCTCTCAATAGGTTTATTGGTGTTGAATATATTGGAATTAAATTTATGAGCTTTTTATACGTCCAATAAAGCAAAATACAGATGCAATGTAGGATATATTGGACTGACTAGGCTTTTCTGATCGCACCCTTCTATACATGTGTTTACCTAGCTTCACTGGAAGTAGGAATCCCATCATGAAATTTACAGTTATACATTTTATGCAGCAAAACATGTCCCTATATCTCAGCTTTGGGATGTGGTAGGGTAACAATTACCACACCACTGTCTTTGTCAGGACCTCCCTGACACACGGTGTGGGTTTGAAGAAGATCTGAGGAGGTCACATACTTCACCCAAAAAAACACTAAGGGGTACCCCTTTGTGTTTTTTAGACTCAATTTTTGACCATCTCAGATTTCTTCCAAACTCACAGTGTTGATTAGGCAGGTCCTGACTTACACAAAGGTGTGATTATTTTCAGCCTATCTCATGCCAAAGCTGAGATATGAGGACAAACTTAACTGGGAATTTCTCTCAATAGGTTTATTGGTGTTGAATATATTGGAATTAAATTTATGAGCTTTTTATACGTCCAATAAAGCAAAATACAGATGCAATGTAGGATATATTGGACTGACTAGGCTTTTCTGATCGCACCCTTCTACTCATGTGTTTACCTAGCTTCACTGGAAGTAGGAATCCCATCATGAAATTTACAGTTATACATTTTATGCAGCACAACATGTCCCTATATCTTAGCTTTGGGATGTGGTAGGGCAACAATTACCACACCACTGTCTTTGTCAGGACCTCTCTGACACACGGTGTGGGTTTGAAGAAGATCTGAGGAGGTCACATATTTCACCCAAAAAAACACTAAGGGGTACCCCTTTGTGTTTTTTTAGACTCAATTTTTGACCGTCTCAGATTTCTTCCAAACTCATGGTGTTGATTAGGCAGGTCCTGACTTACACAAAGGTTTGATTATTTTCAGCCTATCTCATCCCAAAGCTGAGATATGAGGACAAACTTAACTGGGATTTTCTCTCAATAGGTTTATTGGTGTATAATATATTGGAATTAAATTTATGAGCTTGTTATATGTCCAATAAAGCAAAATACAGATGCAATGTAGGATATATTGGACTGACTAGGCTTTTCTGATCGCACCCTTCTACTCTTGTGTTTACCTAGCTTCACTGGAAGTAGGAATCCCATCATGAAATTTACAGTTATACATTTTATGCAGCAAAACATGTCCCTATATCTCAGCTTTGGGATGTGGTAGGGTAACAATTACCACACCACTGTCTTTGTCAGGACCTCCCTGACACACGGTGTGGGTTTGAAGAAGATCTGAGGAGGTCACATACTTCACCCAAAAAAACACTAAGGGGTACCCCTTTGTGTTTTTTAGACTCAATTTTTGACCATCTCAGATTTCTTCCAAACTCACAGTGTTGATTAGGCAGGTCCTGACTTACACAAAGGTGTGATTATTTTCAGCCTATCTCATCCCAAAGCTGAGATATGAGGACAAACTTAACTGGGAATTTCTCTCAATAGGTTTATTGTTGTTGAATATATTGGAATTAAATTTATGAGCTTGTTATACGTCCAATAAAGCAAATTACAGATGCAATGTAGGATATATTGGACTGACTAGGCTTTTCTGATCGCACCCTTCTACTCTTGTGTTTACCTAGCTTCACTGGAAGTAGGAATCCCATCATGAAATTTACAGTTATACATTTTATGCAGCAAAACATGTCCCTATATCTCAGCTTTGGGATGTGGTAGGGTAACAATTACCACACCACTGTCTTTGTCAGGACCTCCCTGACACACGGTGTGGGTTTGAAGAAGATCTGAGGAGGTCACATACTTCACCCAAAAAAACACTAAGGGGTACCCCTTTGTGTTTTTTAGACTCAATTTTTGACCATCTCAGATTTCTTCCAAACTCACAGTGTTGATTAGGCAGGTCCTGACTTACACAAAGGTGTGATTATTTTCAGCCTATCTCATGCCAAAGCTGAGATATGAGGACAAACTTAACTGGGAATTTCTCTCAATAGGTTTATTGGTGTTGAATGTATTGGAATTAAATTTATGAGCTTTATATACGTCCAATAAAGCAAAATACAGATGCAATGTAGGATATATTGGACTGACTAGGCTTTTCTGATCGCACCCTTCTACTCATGTGTTTACCTAGCTTCACTGGAAGTAGGAATCCCATCATGAAATTTACAGTTATACATTTTATGCAGCACAACATGTCCCTATATCTTAGCTTTGGGATGTGGTAGGGCAACAATTACCACACCACTGTCTTTGTCAGGACCTCTCTGACACACGGTGTGGGTTTGAAGAAGATCTGAGGAGGTCATATATTTCACCCAAAAAAACACTAGTACCCCTTTGTGTTTTTTTAGACTCAATTTTTGACCGTCTCAGATTTCTTCCAAACTCATGGTGTTGATTAGGCAGGTCCTGACTTACACAAAGGTGTGATTATTTTCAGCCTATCTCATGCCAAAGCTGAGATATGAGGACAAACTTAACTGGGAATTTCTCTCAATAGGTTTATTGGTGTTGAATATATTGGAATTAAATTTATGAGCTTTTTATACGTCCAATAAAGCAAAATACAGATGCAATGTAGGATATATTGGACTGACTAGGCTTTTCTGATCGCACCCTTCTACTCTTGTGTTTACCTAGCTTCACTGGAAGTAGGAATCCCATCATGAAATTTACAGTTATACATTTTATGCAGCAAAACATGTCCCTATATCTCAGCTTTGGGATGTGGTAGGGTAACAATTACCACACCACTGTCTTTGTCAGGACCTCCCTGACACACGGTGTGGGTTTGAAGAAGATCTGAGGAGGTCACATACTTCACCCAAAAAAACACTAAGGGGTACCCCTTTGTGTTTTTTAGACTCAATTTTTGACCATCTCAGATTTCTTCCAAACTCGCACTGTTGATTAGGCAGGTCCTGACTTACACAAAGGTGTGATTATTTTCAGCCTATCTCATGCCAAAGCTGAGATATGAGGACAAACTTAACTGGGAATTTCTCTCAATAGGTTTATTGGTGTTGAATATATTGGAATTAAATTTATGAGCTTTTTATACGTCCAATAAAGCAAAATACAGATGCAATGTAGGATATATTGGACTGACTAGGCTTTTCTGATCGCACCCTTCTACTCATGTGTTTACCTAGCTTCACTGGAAGTAGGAATCCCATCATGAAATTTACAGTTATACATTTTATGCAGCACAACATGTCCCTATATCTTAGCTTTGGGATGTGGTAGGGCAACAATTACCACACCACTGTCTTTGTCAGGACCTCTCTGACACACGGTGTGGGTTTGAAGAAGATCTGAGGAGGTCATATATTTCACCCAAAAAAACACTAAGGGGTACCCCTTTGTGTTTTTTTAGACTCAATTTTTGACCGTCTCAGATTTCTTCCAAACTCATGGTGTTGATTAGGCAGGTCCTGACTTACACAAAGGTGTGATTATTTTCAGCCTATCTCATGCCAAAGCTGAGATATGAGGACAAACTTAACTGGGAATTTCTCTCAATAGGTTTATTGGTGTTGAATATATTGGAATTAAATTTATGAGCTTGTTATATGTCCAATAAAGCAAAATACAGATGCAATGTAGGATATATTGGACTGACTAGGCTTTTCTGATCGCACCCTTCTACTCTTGTGTTTACCTAGCTTCACTGGAAGTAGGAATCCCATCATGAAATTTACAGTTATACATTTTATGCAGCAAAACATGTCCCTATATCTCAGCTTTGGGATGTGGTAGGGTAACAATTACCACACCACTGTCTTTGTCAGGACCTCCCTGACACACGGTGTGGGTTTGAAGAAGATCTGAGGAGGTCACATACTTCACCCAAAAAAACACTAAGGGGTACCCCTTTGTGTTTTTTAGACTCAATTTTTGACCATCTCAGATTTCTTCCAAACTCACAGTGTTGATTAGGCAGGTCCTGACTTACACAAAGGTGTGATTATTTTCAGCCTATCTCATGCCAAAGCTGAGATATGAGGACAAACTTAACTGGGAATTTCTCTCAATAGGTTTATTGGTGTTGAATATATTGGAATTAAATTTATGAGCTTTTTATACGTCCAATAAAGCAAAATACAGATGCAATGTAGGTTATATTGGACTGACTAGGCTTTTCTGATCGCACCCTTCTACTCATGTGTTTACCTAGCTTCACTGGAAGAAGGAATCCCATCATGAAATTTACAGTTATACATTTTATGCAGCACAACATGTCCCTATATCTTAGCTTTGGGATGTGGTAGGGCAACAATTACCACACCACTGTCTTTGTCAGGACCTCTCTGACACACGGTGTGGGTTTGAAGAAGATCTGAGGAGGTCATATATTTCACCCAAAAAAACACTAAGGGGTACCCCTTTGTGTTTTTTTAGACTCAATTTTTGACCGTCTCAGATTTCTTCCAAACTCACGATGTTGATTAGGCAGGTCCTGACTTACACAAAGGTGTGATTATTTTCAGCCTATCTCATACCAAAGCTGAGATATGAGGACAAACTTAACTGGGAATTTCTCTCAATAGGTTTATTGGTGTTGAATATATTGGAATTAAATTTATGAGCTTTTTATACGTCCAATAAAGCAAAATACAGATGCAATGTAGGATATATTGGACTGACTAGGCTTTTCTGATCGCACCCTTCTACTCATGTGTTTACCTAGCTTCACTGGAAGTAGGAATCCCATCATGAAATTTACAGTTATACATTTTATGCAGCACAACATGTCCCTATATCTTAGCTTTGGGATGTGGTAGGGCAACAATTACCACACCACTGTCTTTGTCAGGACCTCTCTGACACACGGTGTGGGTTTGAAGAAGATCTGAGGAGGTCACATATTTCACCCAAAAAAACACTAAGGGGTACCCCTTTGTGTTTTGTTAGACTCAATTTTTGACCGTCTCAGATTTCTTCCAAACTCATGGTGTTGATTAGGCAGGTCCTGACTTACACAAAGGTTTGATTATTTTCAGCCTATCTCATCCCAAAGCTGAGATATGAGGACAAACTTAACTGGGATTTTCTCTCAATAGGTTTATTGGTGTTGAATATATTGGAATTAAATTTATGAGCTTGTTATATGTCCAATAAAGCAAAATACAGATGCAATGTAGGATATATTGGACTGACTAGGCTTTTCTGATCGCACCTTTCTACTCTTGTGTTTACCTAGCTTCACTGGAAGTAGGAATCCCATCATGAAATTTACAGTTATACACTTTATGCAGCAAAACATGTCCCTATATCTCAGCTTTGGGATGTGGTAGGGTAACAATTACCACACCACTGTCTTTGTCAGGACCTCCCTGACACACGGTGTGGGTTTGAAGAAGATCTGAGGAGGTCACATACTTCACCCAAAAAAACACTAAGGGGTACCCCTTTGTGTTTTTTAGACTCAATTTTTGACCATCTCAGATTTCTTCCAAACTCACAGTGTTGATTAGGCAGGTCCTGACTTACACAAAGGTGTGATTATTTTCAGCCTATCTCATGCCAAAGCTGAGATATGAGGACAAACTTAACTGGGAATTTCTCTCAATAGGTTTATTGGTGTTGAATATATTGGAATTAAATTTATGAGCTTTTTATACGTCCAATAAAGCAAAATACAGATGCAATGTAGGATATATTGGACTGACTAGGCTTTTCTGATCGCACCCTTCTACTCATGTGTTTACCTAGCTTCACTGGAAGTAGGAATCCCATCATGAAATTTACAGTTATACATTTTATGCAGCACAACATGTCCCTATATCTTAGCTTTGGGATGTGGTAGGGCAACAATTACCACACCACTGTCTTTGTCAGGACCTCTCTGACACACGGTGTGGGTTTGAAGAAGATCTGAGGAGGTCATATATTTCACCCAAAAAAACACTAAGGGGTACCCCTTTGTGTTTTTTTAGACTCAATTTTTGACCGTCTCAGATTTCTTCCAAACTCATGGTGTTGATTAGGCAGGTCCTGACTTACACAAAGGTGTGATTATTTTCAGCCTATCTCATGCCAAAGCTGAGATATGAGGACAAACTTAACTGGGAATTTCTCTCAATAGGTTTATTGGTGTTGAATATATTGGAATTAAATTTATGAGCTTTTTATACGTCCAATAAAGCAAAATACAGATGCAATGTAGGATATATTGGACTGACTAGGCTTTTTTGATCGCACCCTTCTACTCATGTGTTTACCTAGCTTCACTGGAAGTAGGAATCCCATCATGAAATTTACAGTTATACATTTTATGCAGCACAACATGTCCCTATATCTCAGCTTTGGGATGTGGTAGGGCAACAATTACCACACCACTGTCTTTGTCAGGACCTCTCTGACACACGGTGTGGGTTTGAAGAAGATCTGAGGAGGTCATATATTTCACCCAAAAAAACACTAAGGGGTACCCCTTTGTGTTTTTTTAGACTCAATTTTTGACCGTCTCAGATTTCTTCCAAACTCACGATGTTGATTAGGCAGGTCCTGACTTACACAAAGGTGTGATTATTTTCAGCCTATCTCATACCAAAGCTGAGATATGAGGACAAACTTAACTGGGAATTTCTCTCAATAGGTTTATTGGTGTTGAATATATTGGAATTAAATTTATGAGCTTTTTATACGTCCAATAAAGCAAAATACAGATGCAATGTAGGATATATTGGACTGACTAGGCTTTTCTGATCGCACCCTTCTACTCATGTGTTTACCTAGCTTCACTGGAAGTAGGAATCCCATCATGAAATTTACAGTTATACATTTTATGCAGCACAACATGTCCCTATATCTTAGCTTTGGGATGTGGTAGGGCAACAATTACCACACCACTGTCTTTGTCAGGACCTCTCTGACACACGGTGTGGGTTTGAAGAAGATCTGAGGAGGTCACATATTTCACCCAAAAAAACACTAAGGGGTACCCCTTTGTGTTTTGTTAGACTCAATTTTTGACCGTCTCAGATTTCTTCCAAACTCATGGTGTTGATTAGGCAGGTCCTGACTTACACAAAGGTTTGATTATTTTCAGCCTATCTCATCCCAAAGCTGAGATATGAGGACAAACTTAACTGGGATTTTCTCTCAATAGGTTTATTGGTGTTGAATATATTGGAATTAAATTTATGAGCTTGTTATATGTCCAATAAAGCAAAATACAGATGCAATGTAGGATATATTGGACTGACTAGGCTTTTCTGATTGCACCCTTCTACTCTTGTGTTTACCTAGCTTCACTGGAAGTAGGAATCCCATCATGAAATTTACAGTTATACATTTTATGCAGCAAAACATGTCCCTATATCTCAGCTTTGGGATGTGGTAGGGTAACAATTACCACACCACTGTCTTTGTCAGGACCTCCCTGACACACGGTGTGGGTTTGAAGAAGATCTGAGGAGGTCACATACTTCACCCAAAAAAACACTAAGGGGTACCCCTTTGTGTTTTTTAGACTCAATTTTTGACCATCTCAGATTTCTTCCAAACTCACAGTGTTGATTAGGCAGGTCCTGACTTACACAAAGGTGTGATTATTTTCAGCCTATCTCATGCCAAAGCTGAGATATGAGGACAAACTTAACTGGGAATTTCTCTCAATAGGTTTATTGGTGTTGAATATATTGGAATTAAATTTATGAGCTTTTTATACGTCCAATAAAGCAAAATACAGATGCAATGTAGGATATATTGGACTGACTAGGCTTTTCTGATCGCACCCTTCTACTCATGTGTTTACCTAGCTTCACTGGAAGTAGGAATCCTATCATGAAATTTACAGTTATACATTTTATGCAGCACAACATGTCCCTATATCTTAGCTTTGGGATGTGGTAGGGCAACAATTACCACACCACTGTCTTTGTCAGGACCTCTCTGACACACGGTGTGGGTTTGAAGAAGATCTGAGGAGGTCATATATTTCACCCAAAAAAACACTAAGGGGTACCCCTTTGTGTTTTTTTAGACTCAATTTTTGACCGTCTCAGATTTCTTCCAAACTCATGGTGTTGATTAGGCAGGTCCTGACTTACACAAAGGTGTGATTATTTTCAGCCTATCTCATGCCAAAGCTGAGATATGAGGACAAACTTAACTGGGAATTTCTCTCAATAGGTTTATTGGTGTTGAATATATTGGAATTAAATTTATGAGCTTTTTATACGTCCAATAAAGCAAAATACAGATGCAATGTAGGATATATTGGACTGACTAGGCTTTTCTGATCGCACCCTTCTACTCATGTGTTTACCTAGCTTCACTGGAAGTAGGAATCCCATCATGAAATTTACAGTTATACATTTTATGCAGCACAACATGTCCCTATATCTTAGCTTTGGGATGTGGTAGGGCAACAATTACCACACCACTGTCTTTGTCAGGACCTCTCTGACACACGGTGTGGGTTTGAAGAAGATCTGAGGAGGTCACATATTTCACCCAAAAAAACACTAAGGGGTACCCCTTTGTGTTTTTTTAGACTCAATTTTTGACCGTCTCAGATTTCTTCCAAACTCATGGTGTTGATTAGGCAGGTCCTGACTTACACAAAGGTTTGATCATTTTCAGCCTATCTCATCCCAAAGCTGAGATATGAGGACAAACTTAACTGGGATTTTCTCTCAATAGGTTTATTGGTGTTGAATATATTGGAATTAAATTTATGAGCTTGTTATATGTCCAATAAAGCAAAATACAGATGCAATGTAGGATATATTGGACTGACTAGGCTTTTCTGATCGCACCTTTCTACTCTTGTGTTTACCTAGCTTCACTGGAAGTAGGAATCCCATCATGAAATTTACAGTTATACACTTTATGCAGCAAAACATGTCCCTATATCTCAGCTTTGGGATGTGGTAGGGTAACAATTACCACACCACTGTCTTTGTCAGGACCTCCCTGACACACGGTGTGGGTTTGAAGAAGATCTGAGGAGGTCACATACTTCACCCAAAAAAACACTAAGGGGTACCCCTTTGTGTTTTTTAGACTCAATTTTTGACCATCTCAGATTTCTTCCAAACTCACAGTGTTGATTAGGCAGGTCCTGACTTACACAAAGGTGTGATTATTTTCAGCCTATCTCATGCCAAAGCTGAGATATGAGGACAAACTTAACTGGGAATTTCTCTCAATAGGTTTATTGGTGTTGAATATATTGGAATTAAATTTATGAGCTTTTTATACGTCCAATAAAGCAAAATACAGATGCAATGTAGGATATATTGGACTGACTAGGCTTTTCTGATCGCACCCTTCTACTCATGTGTTTACCTAGCTTCACTGGAAGTAGGAATCCCATCATGAAATTTACAGTTATACATTTTATGCAGCACAACATGTCCCTATATCTTAGCTTTGGGATGTGGTAGGGCAACAATTACCACACCACTGTCTTTGTCAGGACCTCTCTGACACATGGTGTGGGTTTGAAGAAGATCTGAGGAGGTCACATATTTCACCCAAAAAAACACTAAGGGGTACCCCTTTGTGTTTTGTTAGACTCAATTTTTGACCGTCTCAGATTTCTTCCAAACTCATGGTGTTGATTAGGCAGGTCCTGACTTACACAAAGGTTTGATTATTTTCAGCCTATCTCATCCCAAAGCTGAGATATGAGGACAAACTTAACTGGGATTTTCTCTCAATAGGTTTATTGGTGTTGAATATATTGGAATTAAATTTATGAGCTTGTTATATGTCCAATAAAGCAAAATACAGATGCAATGTAGGATATATTGGACTGACTAGGCTTTTCTGATTGCACCCTTCTACTCTTGTGTTTACCTAGCTTCACTGGAAGTAGGAATCCCATCATGAAATTTACAGTTATACATTTTATGCAGCAAAACATGTCCCTATATCTCAGCTTTGGGATGTGGTAGGGTAACAATTACCACACCACTGTCTTTGTCAGGACCTCTCTGACACACGGTGTGGGTTTGAAGAAGATCTGAGGAGGTCACATACTTCACCCAAAAAAACACTAAGGGGTACCCCTTTGTGTTTTTTAGACTCAATTTTTGACCATCTCAGATTTCTTCCAAACTCACAGTGTTGATTAGGCAGGTCCTGACTTACACAAAGGTGTGATTATTTTCAGCCTATCTCATGCCAAAGCTGAGATATGAGGACAAACTTAACTGGGAATTTCTCTCAATAGGTTTATTGGTGTTGAATATATTGGAATTAAATTTATGAGCTTTTTATACGTCCAATAAAGCAAAATACAGATGCAATGTAGGATATATTGGACTGACTAGGCTTTTCTGATCGCACCCTTCTACTCATGTGTTTACCTAGCTTCACTGGAAGTAGGAATCCCATCATGAAATTTACAGTTATACATTTTATGCAGCAAAACATGTCCTTATATCTTAGCTTTGGGATGTGGTAGGGCAACAATTACCACACCACTGTCTTTGTCAGGACCTCTCTGACACACGGTGTGGGTTTGAAGAAGATCTGAGGAGGTCATATATTTCACCCAAAAAAACACTAAGGGGTACCCCTTTGTGTTTTTTTAGACTCAATTTTTGACCGTCTCAGATTTCTTCCAAACTCATGGTGTTGATTAGGCAGGTCCTGACTTACACAAAGGTTTGATTGTTTTCAGCCTATCTCATCCCAAAGCTGAGATATGAGGACAAACTTAACTGGGATTTTCTCTCAATAGGTTTATTGGTGTTGAATATATTGGAATTAAATTTATGAGCTTGTTATATGTCCAATAAAGCAAAATACAGATGCAATGTAGGATATATTGGACTGACTAGGCTTTTCTGATCGCACCCTTCTACTCTTGTGTTTACCTAGCTTCACTGGAAGTAGGAATCCCATCATGAAATTTACAGTTATACATTTTATGCAGCAAAACATGTCCCTATATCTCAGCTTTGGGATGTGGTAGGGTAACAATTACCACACCACTGTCTTTGTCAGGACCTCCCTGACACACGGTGTGGGTTTGAAGAAGATCTGAGGAGGTCACATACTTCACCCAAAAAAACACTAAGGGGTACCCCTTTGTGTTTTTTAGACTCAATTTTTGACCATCTCAGATTTCTTCCAAACTCACAGTGTTGATTAGGCAGGTCCTGACTTACACAAAGGTGTGATTATTTTCAGCCTATCTCATGCCAAAGCTGAGATATGAGGACAAACTTAACTGGGAATTTCTCTCAATAGGTTTATTGGTGTTGAATATATTGGAATTAAATTTATGAGCTTTTTATACGTCCAATAAAGCAAAATACAGATGCAATGTAGGATATATTGGACTGACTAGGCTTTTCTGATCGCACCCTTCTACTCATGTGTTTACCTAGCTTCACTGGAAGTAGGAATCCCATCATGAAATTTACAGTTATACATTTTATGCAGCACAACATGTCCCTATATCTTAGCTTTGGGATGTGGTAGGGCAACAATTACCACACCACTGTCTTTGTCAGGACCTCTCTGACACACGGTGTGGGTTTGAAGAAGATCTGAGGAGGTCACATACTTCACCCAAAAAAACACTAAGGGGTACCCCTTTGTGTTTTTTAGACTCAATTTTTGACCATCTCAGATTTCTTCCAAACTCACAGTGTTGATTAGGCAGGTCCTGACTTACACAAAGGTGTGATTATTTTCAGCCTATCTCATGCCAAAGCTGAGATATGAGGACAAACTTAACTGGGAATTTCTCTCAATAGGTTTATTGGTGTTGAATATATTGGAATTAAATTTATGAGCTTTTTATACGTCCAATAAAGCAAAATACAGATGCAATGTAGGATATATTGGACTGACTAGGCTTTTCTGATCGCACCCTTCTACTCATGTGTTTACCTAGCTTCACTGGAAGTAGGAATCCCATCATGAAATTTACAGTTATACATTTTATGCAGCACAACATGTCCCTATATCTTAGCTTTGGGATGTGGTAGGGCAACAATTACCACACCACTGTCTTTGTCAGGACCTCTCTGACACACGGTGTGGGTTTGAAGAAGATCTGAGGAGGTCATATATTTCACCCAAAAAAACACTAAGGGGTACCCCTTTGTGTTTTTTTAGACTCAATTTTTGACCGTCTCAGATTTCTTCCAAACTCATGGTGTTGATTAGGCAGGTCCTGACTTACACAAAGGTGTGATTATTTTCAGCCTATCTCATCCCAAAGCTGAGATATGAGGACAAACTTAACTGGGAATTTCTCTCAATAGGTTTATTGGTGTTGAATATATTGGAATTAAATTTATGAGCTTTTTATACGTCCAATAAAGCAAAATACAGATGCAATGTAGGATATATTGGACTGACTAGGCTTTTCTGATCGCACCCTTCTACTCATGTGTTTACCTAGCTTCACTGGAAGTAGGAATCCCATCATGAAATTTACAGTTATACATTTTATGCAGCACAACATGTCCCTATATCTCAGCTTTGGGATGTGGTAGGGCAACAATTACCACACCACTGTCTTTGTCAGGACCTCTCTGACACACGGTGTGGGTTTGAAGAAGATCTGAGGAGGTCATATATTTCACCCAAAAAAACACTAAGGGGTACCCCTTTGTGTTTTTTTAGACTCAATTTTTGACCGTCTCAGATTTCTTCCAAACTCACGATGTTGATTAGGCAGGTCCTGACTTACACAAAGGTGTGATTATTTTCAGCCTATCTCATACCAAAGCTGAGATATGAGGACAAACTTAACTGGGAATTTCTCTCAATAGGTTTATTGGTGTTGAATATATTGGAATTAAATTTATGAGCTTTTTATACGTCCAATAAAGCAAAATACAGATGCAATGTAGGATATATTGGACTGACTAGGCTTTTCTGATCGCACCCTTCTACTCATGTGTTTACCTAGCTTCACTGGAAGTAGGAATCCCATCATGAAATTTACAGTTATACATTTTATGCAGCACAACATGTCCCTATATCTTAGCTTTGGGATGTGGTAGGGCAACAATTACCACACCACTGTCTTTGTCAGGACCTCTCTGACACACGGTGTGGGTTTGAAGAAGATCTGAGGAGGTCACATATTTCACCCAAAAAAACACTAAGGGGTACCCCTTTGTGTTTTGTTAGACTCAATTTTTGACCGTCTCAGATTTCTTCCAAACTCATGGTGTTGATTAGGCAGGTCCTGACTTACACAAAGGTTTGATTATTTTCAGCCTATCTCATCCCAAAGCTGAGATATGAGGACAAACTTAACTGGGATTTTCTCTCAATAGGTTTATTGGTGTTGAATATATTGGAATTAAATTTATGAGCTTGTTATATGTCCAATAAAGCAAAATACAGATGCAATGTAGGATATATTGGACTGACTAGGCTTTTCTGATTGCACCCTTCTACTCTTGTGTTTACCTAGCTTCACTGGAAGTAGGAATCCCATCATGAAATTTACAGTTATACATTTTATGCAGCAAAACATGTCCCTATATCTCAGCTTTGGGATGTGGTAGGGTAACAATTACCACACCACTGTCTTTGTCAGGACCTCCCTGACACACGGTGTGGGTTTGAAGAAGATCTGAGGAGGTCACATACTTCACCCAAAAAAACACTAAGGGGTACCCCTTTGTGTTTTTTAGACTCAATTTTTGACCATCTCAGATTTCTTCCAAACTCACAGTGTTGATTAGGCAGGTCCTGACTTACACAAAGGTGTGATTATTTTCAGCCTATCTCATGCCAAAGCTGAGATATGAGGACAAACTTAACTGGGAATTTCTCTCAATAGGTTTATTGGTGTTGAATATATTGGAATTAAATTTATGAGCTTTTTATACGTCCAATAAAGCAAAATACAGATGCAATGTAGGATATATTGGACTGACTAGGCTTTTCTGATCGCACCCTTCTACTCATGTGTTTACCTAGCTTCACTGGAAGTAGGAATCCCATCATGAAATTTACAGTTATACATTTTATGCAGCACAACATGTCCCTATATCTTAGCTTTGGGATGTGGTAGGGCAACAATTACCACACCACTGTCTTTGTGATTACCACTGATTACCTAGAAAATACCTGTCGATCTACTTTAGAAAAGGTAGCACCACTTAAATATAAAAGTATAAGACAGAAAAAGCTCGCACCATGGTATAATGATAAGACCCGTACTTTAAAACAAAGATTACGAAAACTAGAGCGGAAATGGCGATCAACCAAGCTTGAAGTGTTCCATTCTGCCTGGAAGGACAGCCTTATAGAGTATAGAAATGCCCTCACTAAAGCTCGCTCAGCATATCTGGCCTCGCTGATCTCCCATAATAAAAATAATCCGAGAGCACTGTTTAGTGTGTTTTCTAGAATTACAAAAAATCAAGCAGGTTCTGAACAACTAATTCCAGCAACTCTCACCAGTAAAGATTTTATGGACTTTTTTAATAATAAAATTGAGAATATTAGACAACAAACTCTTGCCACAGGATCAAATCCATCCTGGCTGCCACCTGATGTGAATGAAATAAAACATAATATAACTGTAAAAGAAAGACTTGAAACCTTTTACCCACTCCCACAATTAGAACTAGAGAAGATTATCACCTCCGCAAACTGTACAACTTGCACACTTGATGCAATTCCCACAAAGTTGCTCAAAGAAGTACTACCAGCTATTATTGATCCTCTTTTAACTATAGTAAACTCATCGCTTAGTCTGGGCCATGTACCCAAAGCTTTTAAACTAGCAGTTATTAAACCTATGATCAAGAAACCAAATCTTGATGCTAGTACACTGTCTAATTACAGGCCTATTTCTAATTTGCCATTTCTGTCTAAGATCTTAGAAAAAGCTGTGGCCCAACAACTTAGTTCATATCTACATAAGAATCATATATATGAAAAATTCCAATCTGGATTCAGGCAACATCATAGTACAGAGACAGCTCTAGTCAAGATAACAAATGATCTTCTTCTTGCCTCTGATCAAGGCCACGTATCCCTGTTGGTGCTTCTTGACCTAAGCGCAGCCTTCGATACAATAGACCACAATATTCTCATAGAAAGGTTAGAAAACATGGTTGGAATCACAGGGACAGCCCTATTATGGTTCAAATCTTACTTAACGGAACGTTATCAATTCGTAAAAGTAAACAATCTAAATTCAAATTATTCTAAAGTAAGATTTGGAATTCCACAAGGCTCTATTTTAGGACCATTATTATTTACATTATACATGTTACCGCTAGGCACAGTTATAAGAAACCATGACATTAACTTTCACTGTTACGCAGACGACACACAATTGTATATTTCAGCCAAGCCCGATGACAAACACAGATTAAAGAAAATAGAGGACTGTGTAAAAGACGTGAAAGGCTGGATGTTGCGTAACTTCCTCCTTCTAAACAGCAACAAAACAGAGGTCCTGCTTTTGGGTCCAAAAGTGACAAGAAATAAATTATCAGACTTAATTTTAAATCTAGCTAACTTTCCAGTTAAACCTGGTTCAGCAGCAAAAAATCTTGGTGTCATAATTGACCCGGATTTATCATTTGATCAACACATAGGTAGTATCACTAGGACAGCTTTTTTACATCTTCGCAATATTGCTAAGATTAGAAATGCCTTATCCCTCCAGGACGCAGAAACATTAGTACATGCCTTTATTACTTCAAGGCTTGACTACTGTAACGCACTACTGTCAGGATGCACCAGCAGCAATTTAAGAAAACTTCAACTAGTTCAAAATGCTGCAGCTAGGGTCCTCACTAAAACTAGAAAATTTGAAC
The DNA here is from genome assembly GCF_029633855.1 of Hoplias malabaricus. Taxonomy (NCBI): domain Eukaryota; kingdom Metazoa; phylum Chordata; class Actinopteri; order Characiformes; family Erythrinidae; genus Hoplias; species Hoplias malabaricus. The sequence goes on from NW_027100760.1 coordinate 296,300, forward strand.
ATATCAGCCCAGTTTTATCATCACTTCATTGGCTGCCTGTTAAATTCCGCATTGACTACAAAATTTTGTTATTAACATATAAAGCTCTACATGGGCTTGCTCCTGAATATCTTCAAGATACAATTTCCTATTATGAGCCTCCACGTTTACTCAGATCACAGAATACTGGATTTTTAAATGTTCCCAGAATTCAGAAGGCCTCAGCTGGGGGAAGAGCCTTTTCTTATAAAGCCCCCCAACTCTGGAATGATCTTCCAGAAAATGTTCGGGACTCAGACACAGTCACAATCTTCAAATGTAGGCTAAAAACTCATTTGTTTAGTTTATCATTTGGTAGCTAATGCTCCCCCATAGATAAAGGCGGCAGATCCGGGGGGTCCATGGACACAGGGAATTATAGTAAACTGAGACGCTGGTGCTGTCGTCCCGCCGCTTCTCGCGATCACTCAGGTTTGTTGACGGTGGAGCGGAGGGATGCCAGTGTTTCAGGATGCTCCCGTGTCTGTGTGTCCTCCTGGTTCTCTCCTTTTAGTTAATGCTGTCATAGTCAGATCTGCCGGAGTCATTAGCCACACTCTGGAAATTTTCATATTTTCTATTTTACAAACACAAAACAGTTCAAAACTAATTCCATCCCTTTATATCTTTCCGAGTAAACGACTGCCCACCTGTCTGTCTGGACACTGATGGATGACTGTCGAGATCCTCCTCCACGCTTCAGACCAGCTGCCCACGCTCCAGCAACCACCAAGTGCCTTGAAGCTGTCCCTACACTGAAGTTCTCATGGACTACTAACTATCATCACCAGTAGATTGACCAGAGGAGGATGGGTCACCCCTTGTGAGCCTTGGTTCCTCCCAAGGTTTCTTCCTCAGCTGGGGGAGTTTTTCCTTGCCACTGTTGCCCCTGGCTTGCTCACTTGAGGGTTTTACATTTGTTTTTACAATTCATGTCAAATCTTTGTCTTACTGGAATTCTGTGAAGCTGCTTTGTGACAACATCAGTTGTAAAAAGCGCTATATAAATAAATTTGATTTGATTTGATTTGAAATTTGATTTGATTTGTCAGGACCTCTCTGACACACGGTGTGGGTTTGAAGAAGATCTGAGGAGGTCACATATTTCACCCAAAAAAACACTAAGGGGTACCCCTTTGTGTTTTTTTAGACTCAATTTTTGACCGTCTCAGATTTCTTCCAAACTCATGGTGTTGATTAGGCAGGTCCTGACTTACACAAAGGTTTGATTATTTTCAGCCTATCTCATCCCAAAGCTGAGATATGAGGACAAACTTAACTGGGATTTTCTCTCAATAGGTTTATTGGTGTTGAATATATTGGAATTAAATTTATGAGCTTGTTATATGTCCAATAAAGCAAAATACAGATGCAATGTAGGATATATTGGACTGACTAGGCTTTTCTGATCGCACCCTTCTACTCTTGTGTTTACCTAGCTTCACTGGAAGTAGGAATCCCATCATGAAATTTACAGTTATACATTTTATGCAGCAAAACATGTCCCTATATCTCAGCTTTGGGATGTGGTAGGGTAACAATTACCACACCACTGTCTTTGTCAGGACCTCCCTGACACAGGTGTGGGTTTGAAGAAGATCTGAGGAGGTCACATACTTCACCCAAAAAAACACTAAGGGTTACCCCTTTGTGTTTTTTTAGACTCAATTTTTGACCGTCTCAGATTTCTTCCAAACTCATGGTGTTGATTAGGCAGGTCCTGACTTACACAAAGGTGTGATTATTTTCAGCCTATCTCATGCCAAAGCTGAGATATGAGGACAAACTTAACTGGGAATTTCTCTCAATAGGTTTATTGGTGTTGAATATATTGGAATTAAATTTATGAGCTTGTTATATGTCCAATAAAGCAAAATACAGATGCAATGTAGGATATATTGGACTGACTAGGCTTTTCTGATCGCACCCTTCTACTCTTGTGTTTACCTAGCTTCACTGGAAGTAGGAATCCCATCATGAAATTTACAGTTATACATTTTATGCAGCAAAACATGTCCCTATATCTCAGCTTTGGGATGTGGTAGGGCAACAATTACCACACCACTGTCTTTGTCAGGACCTCCCTGACACACGGTGTGGGTTTGAAGAAGATCTGAGGAGGTCACATACTTCACCCAAAAAAACACTAAGGGGTACCCCTTTGTGTTTTTTAGACTCAATTTTTGACCATCTCAGATTTCTTCCAAACTCACAGTGTTGATTAGGCAGGTCCTGACTTACACAAAGGTGTGATTATTTTCAGCCTATCTCATGCCAAAGCTGAGATATGAGGACAAACTTAACTGGGAATTTCTCTCAATAGGTTTATTGGTGTTGAATATATTGGAATTAAATTTATGAGCTTTTTATACGTCCAATAAAGCAAAATACAGATGCAATGTAGGATATATTGGACTGACTAGGCTTTTCTGATCGCACCCTTCTACTCATGTGTTTACCTAGCTTCACTGGAAGTAGGAATCCCATCATGAAATTTACAGTTATACATTTTATGCAGCACAACATGTCCCTATATCTTAGCTTTGGGATGTGGTAGGGCAACAATTACCACACCACTGTCTTTGTCAGGACCTCTCTGACACACGGTGTGGGTTTGAAGAAGATCTGAGGAGGTCATATATTTCACCCAAAAAAACACTAAGGGGTACCCCTTTGTGTTTTTTTAGACTCAATTTTTGACCGTCTCAGATTTCTTCCAAACTCATGGTGTTGATTAGGCAGGTCCTGACTTACACAAAGGTGTGATTATTTTCAGCCTATCTCATGCCAAAGCTGAGATATGAGGACAAACTTAACTGGGAATTTCTCTCAATAGGTTTATTGGTGTTGAATATATTGGAATTAAATTTATGAGCTTTTTATACGTCCAATAAAGCAAAATACAGATGCAATGTAGGATATATTGGACTGACTAGGCTTTTCTGATCGCACCCTTCTACTCATGTGTTTACCTAGCTTCACTGGAAGTAGGAATCCCATCATGAAATTTACAGTTATACATTTTATGCAGCACAACATGTCCCTATATCTTAGCTTTGGGATGTGGTAGGGCAACAATTACCACACCACTGTCTTTGTCAGGACCTCTCTGACACACGGTGTGGGTTTGAAGAAGATCTGAGGAGGTCACATATTTCACCCAAAAAAACACTAAGGGGTACCCCTTTGTGTTTTTTTAGACTCAATTTTTGACCGTCTCAGATTTCTTCCAAACTCATGGTGTTGATTAGGCAGGTCCTGACTTACACAAAGGTTTGATTATTTTCAGCCTATCTCATCCCAAAGCTGAGATATGAGGACAAACTTAACTGGGATTTTCTCTCAATAGGTTTATTGGTGTTGAATATATTGGAATTAAATTTATGAGCTTGTTATATGTCCAATAAAGCAAAATACAGATGCAATGTAGGATATATTGGACTGACTAGGCTTTTCTGATCGCACCTTTCTACTCTTGTGTTTACCTAGCTTCACTGGAAGTAGGAATCCCATCATGAAATTTACAGTTATACATTTTATGCAGCAAAACATGTCCCTATATCTCAGCTTTGGGATGTGGTAGGGTAACAATTACCACACCACTGTCTTTGTCAGGACCTCCCTGACACACGGTGTGGGTTTGAAGAAGATCTGAGGAGGTCACATACTTCACCCAAAAAAAC